>NW_011887303.1:252140-542384 GCF_000151315.2 Capsaspora owczarzaki ATCC 30864 | reverse complement strand
TTGCCGACATAGCGCCTGACCTGAAGCAGAAAGTCTCTGGTCTTGGAAGGATCCTTGCCAGTGAAGAATTCCGGCAGGGTGAGCTGAGGACGCAGAGGCGGAGGGACAGAGGGAGCAACAACAACGGGTTGGATGGAGGACTGATGCAGCGCAATGGCTTGAGCGATAATTGCGGCCAGTTGGTCAGCTGAGAGGGATAGCGTAGTGTCAGAGTCAGTGCAAAGGTACGTCGATTGTCAGGCAATGTTCATGAATAAAGGTATATTGACGAATGAACCATTCCCAGTACTGGAGACATGACAGACAATACAAGGTAATGCATGCAAGTAAGTAGGCATGCCAGTGGGGCATGACACAACCTGCCACTTTGAATGATTTCTTGCGTGTTTTCTCACCCTTGTCTTTCTTCCTGATTTCTTCTGTCTTACTCTGATTTCTCTTGTCTGATTTTCTGATTTGATGATGACAAATATGTTTGTCTGTCAGTCGTCAAAATTTGATCAACCTGATTCGATTTGGATCCTTTCTTGTCTTGTCTTTATTAAATCCCAAAAATCCCCAATTCCTTGTCCTGTCTTGCGCCAACACCTGAGTACCCTTCCCTGTCCAGTCCGGGATCCTAACAGTTACCTGGCCAATAGCTCTATGCCCCAACCCGTGGGAATCGGAGTCTCACAAGGTACTCTACAAACATCTAACAACGAGCGATTCAAACAGCACATCTCGGGCAGACTCACTGGGTTGAACCTGAACTTGCCAACCCACGCGGATTTGCCTGATGATAGGAGTACTCGCTGGCCAGAGCGTCGCGGACACGAGCGTAGAATTGACAAACGTCGCTTTCGCCGCGTATTCATATTGAACAGCACCTTGCTCATCTCGAACAATCAAGTCAAAGACGTTGTCACCGATGCGGTAGTAAAGATTCTTCGTGTCCCGAACCACTTGAATTGCTTTCACACGGGTCGAATTACCATGGATGCTTTGAGGCACTGTGACCTTGACAGGACGGTCATCGTACGGGTCTCGTTTGGTATGCTGTACGCCTTGCCAGTGTTGCGCTTCGTCCATAATGATGTCTGCGATCTCGGCTGGTAATGCTGGCAGAAATGTGGACTGATCTTTCAGCTCCGGTCCGCTGGTCAGCAAGCAAAACACGGTCTGAAGGTCGTCAGCGGTTGCTACGCGTGAAAGTAAGGAGAATGCACGAGGGTTAACCTGGTCGTAAATGCTGCGCAACGAACAAGCACCATAAATGAGCAATCGGAAGGCACACTTTATTGGTTGGAAGCAGCTCGCGTGAGCTTCAATGGCTTCGTTTGGCAAGGACAACTTAGCTTACGTAGGACCCTTTTGGCCGGTGTCTGTGCGTTTTCTGATTGCTTGCGAACAAACATTGCTAATGCAATTCCGCGCTAGACTGTTGAGCAATGCAACGAGTAAGCAGGATGTATGGCTCACCCTGGCTCAAAGTCAAAGTGCACGACATCATACAAAATATCCCTCAGCTTCGGGTTCACCTTGAACGCTTCGGCAATCGCCTGGGCTCCAGCATCGCCAATCAGATTGTCGTCCCAACTGTGCGTTCCATCCATCAGTTAGCTCAAGTGGAACTATGAGGGATAGCTGCCTTACAAGAGCCAAGTCAGCGTCGAGTTCACCTTGAGTGCCTCAGCAATCGCCTGCGCTCCCGCATTGCCAATCTCATTCTCACTCAGACTGTACATCCATCAGTAAGCATTGAAATGCCCCCTGCTGAATCATCCACTCACAAGCATCTGTAAAGTGAGATGCTTTACCCAAGATGTGTCAGCCTCGTGTTGACCTTGAGTGCTTCAGCGATTGCATGCGCTCCAGCATCACCAATCTGATTCTGCTTGAGGCTGTCCATTCTCTCCATTCGTGAGCATCCTGAATTCGTTTTACTGGATCGCACATACACAAGCATCGTTGAAAGTGTGATGACTTACTTGAGACGCGACAATGTCGAGTTCACTTGGAGTAACTCAGCGATCGCATTTGCTCCAGCCTCGCCAATATACCCCAAGTCCAGACTGTCCGTCCCTTCCATCGGTGAGCCTTCTAAATGCCCTCTGCTACAATCCCCACTCGCACGCGTTCGTCAAAGTGAGATGGATTACCTGAGATAAGTCAAGGTCTTGTTCACTTTGAGTGCCTCAGCAATGGCCTGCGCTTCTGCGTCGCCAATTTGACGCAGACTGTCGGTCCGTTCCATTCAATGAGCATTTTGAGTACCCTCTGCTACCCACTCACATGCATCAGTGACTATGCCTCACCTGAGGTCGTGTTCATTTGGAGTACTTCAGTCATTCCCTGCGCTCCAGCGTTGCCAATCGTGCGCAAACTGTCAAATTGCTCCATCAATGAGCACTGTGAGTACCATTTGTTGAAAAGACTTCCACTGACAAGCGCCAGCAAAAGTGATGTGACTCACTCGAGCGCTTGCAAGGACATGTTCACTTTGAGTGACTCGGCAATTGCGTTCGCTCCAGCGTCGCCAATCTGATTGTTGCCCAAACTGTCCATCTCCTCCACGCTAAATGTCATTGCTGACATCACCATTTACAAATATCAGTTAATGTGAGATGCCTTACACGAGCGATGTCAGCATCTTGTTCACTTTGAGCATCTCAGCCATCGCCGTCGCTCCAGCATCGCCAAGCTTATTATTGTACAAACTGTTCAGTCATTAGTAAGCACTATGAACACCTCTGCTGGATCATCGACTCACGTCAAAGTGAGATGACTTACCCGAGGTTAGTGACTGTTGTGTTGACTTTGAGCGCTTCAGCAATCGCCTGTGCTCCAGCATCGCCAATCTGATTCCAATTCAGACTGTACATCCCCTCCATCAATGAGCACTCTAAATGCACCCTGTTGAGGGAAAGTGACACCCCTTACTCGATCTTGATCAACGTCGTGGTCACTTTGAGTGTCTCAGCAATCGCTTGTGCCCCAGCATCACCAATCTGATTGTTGTTCAGACTGTCCGTCCATCAGTGAGCACTCGTAATGCCCTCTACTAGATCGCCCACTCACATGCACTTGTCAAAGTGAGACGACCTACTCGAGTACAGTTATCGTCATATTGACTTTGAGTGTCTCAGCAATCACCCGCGCTCCAGCATCACCAATTTGGTTGCTCCACAGACTGTCCATCCCCTCCCATAGTGAGCCACTCTGCCGAAGCCACCCATTCACACTCATCACTCGAAGCGAGATGACTTACGAGAGTCCCGTCACCTTCGAATTGCTTTTGAGTCCCTCAGCAATCGCCTGTGCGCCGGCATCGTCAATTTGATTGTATGGCAGTCTATCCTCCTTTTCATCAGTACACATGTTGTCGCAATTTATTTCCAATATTTCCGGCCTTTTCGTACCCGAACCATTGACTGGCATTCTTGACTTTGTCGTACAACTCCCGCTGTTTCGCGCTCATGCTCTGGTACGACAGCATGGCTGACTTTCAATCCATCGGAACAACGCGGTTGTTTCAGTCAGTCTCATTGGTTGTGCTTTCACAAATCATCTCTCAAACGCAGAGTGCAGACCCCAGCCGGTGCCAAACGCACGAAAAGTGCGGCAGCGACGCAAACACAAAGAAGAAAAAAAGCGCCGCCACATCATCAAGAAGACTGAAAAACACAACAACACAACAATGGCATGGACGAGGATGACAAGTACGGACGCCAACTTGAAACATGAAGGAGAGGGAAAACAAAACAAAAAAACAAAACATTGCCCAAAACGAAGCTGCTCGGACCTTGGCGCACAGACCGATACGAACTACTCATTGTGGACAAGAAGCACGACCACTCCCGCTCGTGTCTCACCATGTTGTTCCACCTGCCCGATGGACACTCTGGACGTTGCGGTGCCGAGCTCGCTTCGACCACGCAACCATCCACACGGACCACGCTATTGCGCACTTCCGAAGCCTTGTTCTCAATCGCGCGAGGCAAGACACCTACACATGCCGCACAAACAAAGAACTCAAGACAAGCCCAGGCTTCCATAAGCTCTGGGGCAACGCACTCGCAATCGAGCCCGACTCGACTTCCAAAAGATGATCCTCGGCCTCTGCGACGACCAAAATGTTGTTAGCACCCCCAGACATCAAATCTGGGCTGCAAATGTTTGACTAGAGCTGCGTACGCCAATACCAGCGGCGCAGCTCAGCGAACTTTTGTTGTTACGACGGTGTGAGTACTGTTAAATACAAGTACACATCGGTTTGAAAAAAAAAAAGGGGGGGGGGAAACCTGCAAATTTCGCGGTTCGCAATAGCTGAACATCCGACCCGGCGATTGCCAAGGTCTGTTGACCTCTTTGAACTGGTTTTGCGCCATGTTATCAAAAATATTATTCTTTATCACTTGCGTATCTTGGAAGTTGAGCGGAGAAAAGCGTAGGTCGTCAAATGGGACAAGTCAAGGCAGACAGGTTGCATCGCTGTGGAGGCTCAAATTTTTGGACGCATGTTCGTGCGTTCTTGTAAATCTGTCGACAGCTTACAAATTAACAGGCAATGCTTGAGCTATGTAGCAAAACAGGTGCTTTGTTGGATTTGGAGCGCAGTTTTCGGGCAAACTCGAATTTTGCCTGCGTCAACTAAAATTTTCGTTTTGGTGTAGTTTTTGTTGTGTTTTTTGTGTTTGGTTTTGACTGTCTCCTTCTCAGCTAACCAGGCCCTACACAGTGAAAACGAACCCGACCGATGTCAAAACCGAGACTCGAACAGCTAACGAAGGTAGTCGGTGGGTTGTTGACGAGGATGGAGTGAAGTCAAGGGCAATCGGACGCATTTTTGTGCCCATCACCCGACGTCATGTGGCCAATAGCTCTAAGACCCAACGAGGGATTACAATTCTCACAGTCTCACAATCTCACAATCTCACGGACGCGCCGCATGAAGGAGGGTAGATGGCAACGTCCGCTCCAATTTTGAGCTGCCTTTTTTAAGGTGTTACGAATGCCAATTGTCCTGGAACCTATCATGCCATGGATTCCCACCAGTAGCTGGAGATGTTGTCCCAGTAGACGGCCACATACACCTCATTGCCAACATTCAAACAGTCATTCAAACATCAAAGAACAAAAAAAAAAAAAAAAAAAAAAAAAAAAAAAAAAAACCAATGGAAAACTCAGTCTGTTTTTTTTTTTTTTTTTTTTTTTTGTTTGTTTTTGACTGCAGATGGCGGACGCGCAGCCACCGGCATCAAGCACCACTTCCAGCGCGGCATTAGCATCAGCACCGTCACAGATGTCCCACCAGCCACTCGATGCGTCGTCGTTGTCGTCGTCGCTGGCTGGGCGATCGTCGACGTCGTCACACTCCAGCAGCTCAGCACGCAAGCGGCTGCCGTCCATCTCGGCGGCCGACCACGCGATTCTGCAGCAGCAGCAAGAGTTGTCTGCGTCTGGCACTCCGCTCGGCTCGCGATCGACGCCAACATCCGCGCGTGCGTCGAGCCGGTCGATCAAGCGGCCAAAGTTTGACGACGAGGTGGTCGACACGGCCGTCCTGCCCAAGTCCCGGCCGTTCTCCAGCAGCGACATGAGCGCAGTGGCTGCTGCTGGTGGTGGTGGGTTGGTAGCAGCACCAGCAGCAGCAGCAGCAGCAGCGGTTGCTGGCACGCTGGCCGGCGGCTTGGCTCGTCCTCTGCCTTCTGCTACTGCTGCTGCTCTGTCGTCCTTGTACTCGTCCAGCGTCAGTGCACCCTCCGCCACGTCGGCAGCCGCACCATCATCATCGTCATCCTCCTCCTCCTCGTCGTCATTGACGGCATCGCTGGCGTCGTCGTTGGCCGCGTCGTATGCGCACATGCACCACTCTGCACCAGCAGCCAGACCCGCGCCAAAGAAGGCCCCCGCTAGCATCCCGCGCAGGCCCACTGTCGCGACTGGCGCGTCGTCGTCGTCTGCGGGTGCAGGTAGCGCAGATCCGTTCCTGTCGAACGGTAATACGATGGCTGCAACGAGCTTGCAGGCCAGGCTCAAACCTCAGGCCATCACCGCGCTGCTCGGCGCCAAGCCGTCGCTGTACGGGGCGCGCTGGACGCCCTTGGACGATGCTCTGCTCGTGGCTGGCGTGCAGCACACTGCAAGCTTGGAGCGCGTCTTCCTTGCCGCTCCGTTTTCGCACCACCACACATTGGCCGAGGTCACCCAGCGGTGGCAGGCGCTGCTGTACGATCGCGAAGTGTCGGCCGAATTGGTGGCAGGCATCGCGACTGTCGTTCCAACGCTGGCCACTGACCTGGTGCTGCAAAAAGTTCCATGGTCCGCTGCTGAAGAGCTGGTGTTGTTACAGGCGGTCGCGGATTGGCGAGTCCAGCGCGCTGCTTCCTCTGCGCTGCCCTCTGCAAGTGCATCTCCACCACCAACGGCGCCATTGAGCGTGCAACAACAGCCGCTCACATCATCTGCCACACCGCTATCGTCATCCAGTGCTGCGGCCAGTCCCGCCACCGCTTTTTCGCCCGCTCCCTTCGCGGCCGAAAGCGCAGCAACGCCCTCTGCAGATCCGTCCGATTCGACCTTCATGTCAACTGCCGCCTTGTCGCCAGCAGTTGGACCGAGCTCTTTGACGCTTGGTACAGACGCGAATGCGAGTGCCACCGCTACCGATGCCACCGTCACCCCCACACAGAATTCCGGGCAGCTCGACCCACTGCTCTCTGCATGCGCGCCACAACATTTCGCCGACATTCTGGAGCAAAATCGAGCAAAGTTCCATTTGTGTCGCACTGCAAAGTCTCTGTTTCAACACTATCAAACGCTCGTGCGGTTTGGGGCGTCCGCCTTGTTTGACGCCTACATTTCCGGGCAGGATGTTGCTTCTGCCGCTGTCAATCCCGAATCATCCGTGACCATCGAGCAAACTGTCAAGGAGCGCATTGAACAAGTAGATCAGGTCAACGAGTTGCTTCAGAAAGGTGAGTTTGGACTTTTTTTTTTTTTTTTTTTTTTTTTTTTTGCTTTCATCGTGTATCTCTCGCCGCATTTTGATTCTGATTGACACCAGTCTCCTTTCTCTCACACGACTCATCTGTGCATGCAACATGACACTGTTCTTGTCCCGACTGCTTTGCGCTTCCACAGAGCTCGACATGTTCGATCACACACAGAAACGCCAGTTACGTCGACTGGAGCTCGAGCTTTCGGCTGGGCTGGGATTCACAATGTTTGCACGATCGCAGTCTACGGCGCTAGCTGCGGCAGTAAATGGGAGTGGCGACGATCAAGCTGCTGCACTCAATGCGCTGCAACGTGAGCGCGATGCTCACGTTCGCTCGCTGCCCGATGCGCTGTTTGATGGAAAGACGCTGGCAATGCTTGTGGGAGGCCAACACCGGCATCCCATGACATCGCGGCAGATTGTTATTGGTCGAGACACGCCACTCAGCCCTGTCGATGTTGACTTGATGCGTGAAGGAGCGAGCTCCAAAGTTTCGCGCCGCCAGGTGAGTCTTGTTGTTGTCCCCCCCTTGACAACGCGACTTGTTCTTTTCCTGTGGCTGCAATCGTGTCTATCAGACATACAACAACAACAGCAAAAAAACTCAACTGAGGTCATTTCTTGTGTTTGGACTCCAGGCCATCATCAAGCTCAAACCGACTGGCAACTTTAGGCTGTTTAATGTTGGCCGCCGCTCCATATTTATCAACGGCACCGCTGTTCCCCCGAATTCCAAGCGGCATCTTCCGCACAACGCACTGATTGAGGTGAGCCAGCAATGGGTTCTAATGTTGGGTTTGTTTGTGTGTGTGTTTGGATGCTCACACCTTTGTTGTGTTCTATTCACGTGCAGTTTGGTGATTTAGCCATGCTGTTTGTCGTGAACATGCCTTTGATCAACATGTTGCGTGGCGGATGATGATGCTTCTGCAGCCAACCCAACCAATGTCCGATTACAGCTTTTCGTTCCCAGTCCCATTCACGTTCCGCGCTTTTGTTCTTCCTCACCCCCCCCCATCATGTCGATGTCATCATCATCATCGTGATATTCGTGGTTTTCCATTTCCATCCAACATCCTTGCAGTTTCTCAGTCTCTCTCTTTTTTTTTTTTTTTTGTTGTTGTTGTTTCCATGTCTGATCGCGCTGCCAAGTTGCAGGTACCCTCATCCCCTCCCCCTCTCTAAACTCTTTGTTGCTTCAACACCAGATCGGGGTCAATTTCCAATCCATTGAAGCGCTTTACCGACATTTTTTTTATGCAATCACCCAACCATCGTAATGCAAGCTCACTGAATCCAATGCAATCCATTGAAGCAGTATTACACAATACTTTCACCCATACCAAAAACGAAAACGCTCGACTTTTCCCCTCCCCAAACCTTTGGCCTTTCCACTCACACTTCTCTCGCATGCTTTTGCCTGATTATTTTTTGTTGTATGGACAGGACTTGCGCGAGAAGGCCGCGGCGCACGAGCAGAGCAAGCCGCCCGTCGCGTTGGAGAACTCGCTGACAATGGTCGTGGACGAGGCCGCGCTGCTGCTCAAGCCCGTGCGCGATCTCGACGCACAGTGGGTCTCTGCAGATGCACACACGATGCGCTTCCTGCCATACACTGCGCCGCCCGTCCTGCCGCCGCCGAGCGCGCTGATCGCCAACCCGAACGCTGCCGCCGCCATTGACGCGGGCATTCGGCTGCGCGTCGAGGCCCTCACGCTCATGCTGGGCGATGTGCAGTGGCTATTGCAGCTCAACTACTCGGTCTTCTGGAGCCATGCCGTCTATTGCTTGCCGCTGCAGCGATTCATCGACTTGTACCTCAAGTTTGCCCCGCGGTCCTGGGTGCCATTGATCAGACTCGTCTCCTGGCGCAATGCATGGCAGCAAGGGTTTGATCAACTCTCACAGAGCCTGTCAGCGGCACTCACCGATGTCGGCGGGGACGAGTTTGACGCAACGAGTGGCGATTTCCCACCACTCCAGCCTGCCGCCCTTCCCGCGCCGGCTCCAGCCAACGACAAGGGCAAGGGCAAGGGCAAGGGCAAGGGCAAAGCTCCAGCCAACGACAAGGGCAAAGGCAAAGGCAAGGGCAAAGCAGCTGCTGCGCCGAGTGACGATTCTCAGAGTGATGGCGAGGATGGAATGTCAGCGACCCGCCCGCCAGTTGTAACAGCCGCCGCCCAACCACCTACTACCCATGTCGTTGAGGTCGAGACAGAAGCAACTCGGCTCCTTCAACTCGAAAAGCAGCTGCACCACGCCGTATTCTTGCTGCTGCTCCGGATGGGCGTCCCCAGCGAGTCGCGGCAACACTTTATGAGCGACGCCGTCCACGCGAGCATTGTGTACGACAACTTTATCTTTGACATTCCAAAGATGATGGACATTGCCTCGCTGTACGCCCGCAGCAACCATGATCTGGTTCAAGGCTTGCTTGCCGGCCTGTTTGCGCGGCAGCCAAAGTACATGTCCGACCTGAGCACGCTGGTTCGTCCTGCCACGCTTCAATCCATTGCCACTGAAGTCGTCTGGCTATCCACCGCCTGCGGCGGCTCTTCCTCCCTCTACGACAGTGGCGCTCCTGTGCCTCGAGCTGGCAGCCAGGTCTCGTCCACCCAACCAAAAGCCACTCCTCGCGACATCATTCAGCACTCGTGCCAGCTCGCGGACGCGTTCGATGCGCTCGAGTCGTTTGTGAATGTTTTGCCTGTCTCTGCGGATTTGTTCATGTTCCCCGTTTCCCACGTCAAGGGGCGCAAGGCGGTTGTGGAAGAAGTTCCGATCGGTGAAACCGACTTTACCTCGCAAGGCAACCTGCTCTTGCGGTCGGCGTTCGTCGCTGATTCGCTTCTACCTCGCCTCTTGTCCTACTGGAGCATTGCTGCTCGCCAGGTGACTACCGTGCCGTCGACACCGGATGTGGAAGTCCCGGAATCTGCCTGGGCTTCGGTCGAGGCTGGCCGATCGAGCCTGCTTCGCCTTTCACGGAGTGTGCTGGCACTCGTACACGCAGTTCTCGATGCAGTGTATCTCGTGCCCTTGACTGTCTCAAGCGAGGCCCATGCCGACAAGCCAACCTCTGGCGGCGACTGGGCACCACCGGCTTTCTCTGCGCGACTGGACAGCATGTTTGATAACATTACCATCATTCTTTCCATGCAAAAGGTTGTATTTGCTCTCGAGCAGCGTTTCTACTTGACGGATCGTCTGCGAAGATTGAGCCGCGTCAACAAGTTCATGTAAGCGTCCCTCGTTCTCCTTATTTTTTGTTTGTTTTTGGTTGGTTTCGTTTGGAGCTCTGCGCCTGCTCCTCGGTTGTAATGAAATGCTCACACATGTGCCATTCCACTTGTTGTTGTCGTCGTCGACAGCGATGATACACGAATCCGATTTGTGTGCGACGGCATTGCGGCCATTTCTGAGCGTAAGGGCGCAACTGCCGCTCGCGTTCCTCCTCCATCTACCTCAACTGCGGGAAAGCGACTCGGCGATGTTGGTCCAGCGTCCAAGCAACACCCCGGCCAGGTAACAACACACAGATTTAGGTTTTTTTTGTTTGTTTTTGGCGCAACCGGATTCGATTCCAACCTTCTCTTCTCCTTCATCACCACGAAATACTCGCAACAGCCTTCGCCAGACCTCCAACAAAAGGTTGCAGCGATTCGTGACATCTTCCCCGACCTGGGTGTCGGCTTCGTGGCGGCTTGCTTGAAGCACTTTGACATGAGCGTCGAACGCACGACAGATGCGCTGTTTGACGAAAGCAGTTTGCCCCCGCAGCTTCGCGCGCATGATCGAAAAGATGCCAGCTATCCCACATCATCAGGAAGCTCCAATGCCGCACAAGTTGTGCCTGTCCACCAAGCTGGGCGGTCGCTGCTTGACGAGCGCCTCAACGTGTTCGATCACGATGAGTTTGATCTGCTCAAGGGTGCTTCAACAACCATCGATTCGTCACGCATTCATGTGGGACGACGGTATGTTAGAAAGGCGTCGACTTTTCAATGTGTATCATCCCGCTCATTTTTTTTTTTTTGGTTTTCGTGTTTCTTCCTAGTGCTGAGCCTGCTGATGCCCGTGACCTTCTCGATGACAAGTCATTTGTTCGAGAAGCCAAGGCAGCCATCCTCGAGTCGCAGTATGAGCTCGAGTACGACGACGAGTACGATGACACTTACGACGACAACCTCGACTTTGGCGATCTCCAAGCGGACGATCGCGAAGAGCTGCCTCAGCAGACCGGTCGAAGCAAGGCGAGCGCTGCCAAGTCGGCTTTGGACACCAGCGGCGTCGCTGTGCCGTCGGCCCAAATCTTGGCTCGTACTGCTGCGGCCAATCGCGACAAGTCGTCTGGAGAGGTGCTTGTTGCTGCAGTCGCTGCAGCTTCAGGTCCCAATGCTCTGGTTTATGGCAAGGGCGGTCGTGTGCTCTCGCAGCAAGAGATGAACCAGGCCAAGCTGGCGGTGCAAGAGAAATCGGCCGACGGGTCCTTGTTGCAGCCTCTCAACCAGCGTGGTCTTCAAATACACCGCAGCACGAAAGGCGCTGACGGTGGAAGCAGCGATGAAGAATCTGGCGAAGCAGTCCCTCAAGGTGCTGGTCCGCCGGCTGTAAGTTTGTACTACTCTGGGTGGGGTTTGTTTTGTTTTTGGGTGTGTTCGCCATCCTTTTCTGACTTGCGCATTGGCTGCTCGTGAACAGGGCGGACGAGGTCGCGGTCGAGGCCCGCCTGGCACAGGCCCACACGGCGGCGGGGGCCCGCACCATTCTCAGCATGGAGGCCGTGAAGGTGGTGGGCCGTCGGACGACCGCGCCCGTGCAAACGCGCGCCAGAACAAGGCCAAGCGCGCCAACCACGATCGCAAAAACCAAGCCGACCGCAAGCGCAACCAATCGTTCCTGAGTCAGCCAGCAACGCAGTGAACAAGCACGGACCTTCGCAGCAAGCGTGTTGAAGAGTGCATTCAACCATTTTTGCCGAGTCGTGTTTGTACCACAGGATTGGTACTTTTGGGAAGGTTCGTGGGTTGGATGAGGTCATAACTACATTCACAAATACACGCACACACACAAACACACACACACAACATACAAACACAAACCAACAAAAAAAAAAAACAAAAAAAAAACTCAAATCACCGGTCCGCTCAAACAAAGCCACCAATCCCAGAGCATTCAACATTGCCTTGCACAAAGACGCGTTGCGCCTCCTCGGTGGTTGATTGTTGTTCACGGGAGACGAGGACGATCTATTTTGTTGTTTTTTCCCCCTCTTGGTTAATGATGGGCGTCGTGGTGGGCATCGGCGTGCTTGTCTGCGTAGCCGACAAGGCTGCCACGGGCAATAATCTCGCCGACAAAGAACCAGCAAGCAATCTCAACGCCGACAAGGGTCTTCTGGACGGCCTCCTTGATGGGGAGGTTGAGGAAGGAGAGTTTTTGGGCCGAGTGGATGACCTTGCTGGCGTCGCGCGAGACCTCGCCAAACTCTGCTGGCAGGGGAGGGAGGAGCTCGGCCTTGGCGTTCTTGGCGAAGGTCTTGACGTGCGGCGCGACAGTCTCAGCGCAGCCTAAAGAGGTGTACAGGTCACACAGGTCAAAGCGGACGAGAGTGAGTGAAGGAGTGAATGAGACTGAGAGTGAGATTGAGAGTGAGCTTGAGAGTGGGTTGTTTTGCTGAATGCGACTCGCGTTTGCCAGACTCACACCCAGCACTCAATCCGTCCTGGTGAATGACATTGCAGAGTGATGGAGTGATGGAGTGATGGAGTGATGGAGTCATGGAGTGCGAATGGCTGGGGATTGCATTCGTCGTCGCCAGTCCAGCATCCCAGTCACGCACGAGCGATCGCTTTTTTTTTGCGACCACGTCTCACATTGCACACCCTCTCCTTGATGCATTGAGCCGCTTTGGCCATCGTTGCGTGTGGTAAGAGGGAGAGAGGGAGAGTGGGAGGTGGGGGGAAAGATCTCGTTTTTCCTCCTTGTGTGCGATCACTCTCTCGCGCTCCCCCGGCTCACAGTTCGACCCCCGCTCACAATCATCCAATTCGCACATATTCAATGTCAAAACCAAAAAACAACAGAGCATGAAACACAAGTCACTTTGAAACTATGATATGAATGGAGCAAAAGCAAAAAAAAAAAAAAAAGAAAAAAAAAGCGTTTTGATTTCCTCGTGTTTTTTTTTTTTTTTTTTTTTTTTTTTTTTCCACAATAATGGGTTTCCAGCCAAAAAATCACAAACCCTTCAAACTTTGCTTTCATTGAGAGAAAGGGGAAGGGAAGGGAAGGGGGGAACCAGCAGAGTCAGTGTGTCACCGCAGACGTACGGATGGTGGTGTTGACGAGCTTGCCACTCGATTGGACGAGGGCAGTGCCGAACTGTGCGAGCTTCTGGACAGCAGCCATTTGGTGTCTGTGTGTGTCTGTGATGAAGGACTGAGCTCTGAGCCGCATTTCTGAGAGTGCCAACAACAAGATACTAAATAGTGTACAGCAAACAAACTCAAGCTTCGATCTACGGGATTGCAGGATTGTGAAAATCAGAAATAAAAAAAGCAGAGAATGAATGGGTCATTAACAAAACAGCTCAGCTCAGCTCACGTCGCTGCTGCTGACATCACAAGACGAGCACCAAAAGCAATGCTTAATACTCGTCAGCCTCATCATAGTCGTCGCGGTTGTCTTGGGCATATCCAGTGTGGACGAGCTCGTTGTCGTCGCCATCGTCGTCGTCGTTGCCACCACCGTCGTTCGTCGATCTTGACAAAAAGCCAGATGCATCTTCACCACTACCCAGCGGTAGGCCAATGGTCGTCGGACGTCCAGAGCCAAAGCCGAGCGACTCGGAAGACGGACGTTGCCGCGAAGATCCAGCTTTTGCGGATTTACCCGACGTGGCAGCAGTGGTAGTAGTAGTAGGCGGCCCAGGCAGTGCAGCATGCAATCCCGGTGCAGCAGCAGCAGCAGCAGCAGCACTCGACGCGACAGAGCCCGGGGCGGCAGCATCCTCCTCCATGCGGTGGAAGAGCTGCTCCAGGAACAGGCGCTCGTCCTCGCCGGCTTCAATGTCGGGCAAACCGTTCATGTGGACTTTGGCGAGCCGCCGTGGTGTCTTGACGTCAGGGCTGGAGGCAGCACTGGCCGCTGCAGCAGCGGCTGCAGCAAGAAGATCTGACGTTTTGGAGGGACTCGATGCGGCAGATCGCGGTAGGACGGGCAGCAAGTCTGGCTCACCGGTGCCGTGCACGTCGATGGCCATTGTGAGCGGTTTGCGGTTGCGCAGGGCATAGTCGACCCGCGCCCGGTTTTCTCGTTCTTCTCGCTTGTACTTGTTGCGGATTTGGCGGCGGTCGCGGTCCGGGAAGAACTGGTTGACCAGCGAAAAGTCGGTGCCAACCATGCTCAGTACCTCGAAAAAGCGTGCCGTCTCCTGCGGCGTCCAGCGTTCCGCTTTGGAGCGCTTGAGGTAGGATGCATAGGTCGACATGACGCCTGTCTCTTTGATGGCTTCGCCAACAACCTTGGCCTCTGGCGCAATTGTGGTCGTTGTGACCACCAAACTGTCCTTGGCCATCACAATGTTGCCCTCAGCGTCAATGGTGAGCTGAGGCGCAATCACATTGGTGCTTGTAGCCAGAGGAGGGGCCTCGCTGCTCCCGTAGGCAATTGGGACGGCCAGCGAGCGGCTTGCGACGAGACTGGGCACGGGGACGGCGTGATCCCTGATGCCACCAGCAGCAGACTCTTCAGTGGCACTGGCACCAAGCATGCTGTTGTTGTTACTGCTGCCGTCTGCTTCGTCGTCACTGTCCTCGTCCTCGCTCCCTCCGCTCACATCGTTACTCCGCGTTGCATTGTCGTCATCGCCAGCTTGACTGGAAGAATCGAGCTTGGTGCGTTTGCGAGCCTCGGCAGAGGCAGCGGCACGGCGCTTGCGCGTCTCGATGGTGGATTGCATGCGATTGTTGGTCGGATTGTAGTAAATCAGGTCACGCATGGTCAGCTTGTTGACATCGCTGACACCTGTAATGCGCTTTTTTGACTTTTTGACGGCTGTCGCCGGCACGAGCATGGACGAAGGGTCGTTGCCATCGGCGATCGAAGCGCTCGTTGTTAAATGGTGAGCTGTTGAAGATTCCGACCATCGCTGCAGCGACCACTGACTGCTGGCGTCCATCTGACTATGACTGGCGCCTGTACTACTAGTACCACTACTGCTGCTAATACTACTAGCACCATGATGACTGATATAGGCGGGCTCGATTGACTCGGGCATGGAGATTAACGAAGCGCCAGAGCCTGGAGCAGAAATGGCAGTTGCCGCATTCCGGGACGAGGACGAGGACGATGCAGACGATGGCAGCGCACTCGACGACAACGATGATGATGATGCTGCTGCTGATGACGAGGGTATGGTGATGAGTGAGGCAATCGGGCGACCGCTTGAGGCCGAGGTTGAAGCAGCGGGACGAGTGCTCAATCCCCCACTAGCAGAAGTCCCAGCAGCATCTGTTCCACTGTGTGCATCGCTCGACGGTGCTCCAGTGTCCTGGGAAGCGCCCTGGGTGGCCGCGTCGTCCTCATTGAAGTTGGCTGGAGTGGAGATGGCGATGGCAACGGCGGCGGCCGGTCTCCGAGCAGCTCCACCCGCTGGCGGGATGCGCGGTGCAAACCGGAGCTTGTTTGCAGCAGGAGCGGTTGCCGTCGCTGTCAGTCCGACAATGGCAGCCGCCGCCGACGAGAGCAGCGCAGAAGGGGACGACGACGGTACGGCAGTATTCGAAGCGATGGACGACGCCGCGGACGGCAGCTGCGATGGCAATGACGATGACAATGACGATGCTTCCTGAGTGCCAACAGAAGCAGCAGCAGAAGCAGTAGCAGCAGCAGCAGCAGCATCATCAGGAGTCGGGGCAGCGTCGTCGTGGTTGTGGCGGTGGTTGTCGGCGTCGTCGCGTGGTGCATTCGCGCGCTCGGCCTCGACCTCTGTTGCTGGCGGGGCTGCGGTCGCCCGGCTCGCGTCGTGCTCCTCGTCGTCCTGCTGCTGTGACACTGCAGGCGCATCAACTGCCGCGACCGGTCTTCGCCGCGTCGAAGTCGCCGTCGACAAACCAGAATTCGGCACTTTTGGCGCAAATTTCAAAACCATCCAAAAACCTGAAAAAAAAAAAACTCAGAAACAAAAAAAGTGAACCAAATCACAAAACAGAAAAACAAAACGTTAAAATAAAACTTGATCACCAAATCTCAGAAAGTCAAACGACAATCTGAGAAAGTTGAAACAAGTTTCTAGTCTTTTTTTTTTTTTTTTTAATTGAGTTTTCCATTGAGTTTTCCATTGAGTTTTTCGCTGTTCAACTCCACTTTGTCAAACTCCCTGCGCCAATGTACACCAACTACCACGGGCAGCCGCAGCAGCAGCAACAGCAGCAACCACCGCTGCAGCAACGGTATCATCCGCAGCAGCTGCCGTACCCAACATCGCTGCAGCAGCAGCAGGGCTCGGCGTACCCAATGCCGCCACAGCCTCAGTACCCGAGCTTCCGGAGCCAGTCGCCGGCGTCCATGCCAGCGCAGCCTCAGCCCAGCGGGAGCAGCAGCAGCAACAGCAGGGGATTGCCACCACGCCAGCCAACGGTAAGGTCCAATCCAGCGGAATGAAAGTGAGGGAGAGGGAGAGAGGGGGAAATGGTGATTGTTGGTGACGTGAGCGTCGTTGTTAGTGAACTCGGAGAGTAACCGGCACTTCACTGGAACAGCGAGTTCTTACCATCCAACCTAACCAACCTCATTCGCTGCCCTACCATTTTGTACACACAACAGGTCTACCACGATCAGCAGTCACAGATACAAACAGTCGGCGTACACACCATCTACGAGCAGTTCCCGGATCTCAAGGCCATGACGTCGCTGAGCGAGTTGAACGCGTTGCTGGAAGACGAGCAGTTGCTCGACCAGATTTGCTCAGAAATGCCAATGTGCGCATCCATCGCAAAAGCCCGGTCGGACTTGCTGGCCAAGAACCACGATATTGCGCGTAAGCGACAGCGAGTGCATGCCATTGAAAGAAGAAACCAAAACCGGATGAAGCGTTCATTCTCACTGTTTTCCCCCGTCATACAGAACAAAACCTGGCGCTGGAGCCGCGCTTTATTGAGCAACTCTCGCGGCTGGCAGAGCTACACACCGAGCTGGCAAACAAAAAGCAGCAATACGATGCCCTATTCCAAGAACAACAAGAGGCTTCCCGGGTAAGGCCACCACGACTCGCAGTCTTTGCGCATCATCGCGCACTCACCGATTTACTTGTCGTTTTATGATGGCCATCTCGCAGCGATTTAGTACAGATGCTCTTCTCCAATCACTGAAAGTGGCAGCGACCGAGGCCGACAGCCAATCCGAGGCGCTGGCCGAACAGTTGCGCTCAGGCGAATGCTCGTCCGTGGACGACTTTGTGCGAGACTACCAAGGTCTGCGGCGGCTGTACCACGAACGAAGCGCAAAGATTGAAAAGTTGCAACACTTGAAAGATCATCAACGGTAGATGCAAACGAAAAAAGAAACAAAAAGTGTTAAGAACAACAACAATACACAATGTAAACATTGCAACAAAACAAACGGAGATCTTGGCAGTGTACTAGACCAGAGCATCACACCAAAAAACTCACCAAAAGCAAGCGAATACAACCAACTATCAAAGCGGATACATTTTTGCCATGCAAAACTCCCCCACCTCGCCTTTTCACCCTGCATACTTGTACGTTGATTGAGAGTGCTTTGCAGGGGTTCGCAGGGCAAACTTGACGACAGTGGGTTTGGTTGGGATTTCGGCATTCTGCTCTATTTGTGCGACTCGATTCGAGGCCGAGGCAATCGTGGGTTTGACCTCCATCCCTGTGTCGCCACCGCTGGCCTGGAGTGCACGAGTCACTGCACAGTCGGTGTGTTTCAAGAGCACCTGGCGCAGACGCTCAATCTCCATGCGCAGCTCCTCAACCTCGAGGACGAGCGCGCTGTTGTGCATTTGAATGGACTGCTCGCGCTGTTCGAGATCGGACAGCCACCTCTTCTTTTTGGCGCGACACCGAGAGGCTGCCTGGCGGTTGCGTGCAAGGGCCAGCTGGCGACGCTCCTCCTCTGTGGCGCCGGGCCGGGCAGTAAACTCGGAAGTGCTGTCCGCGTCCGAGTCGTTCACGTCCAAGTCGGCCTCCGCCGCAGAGCGCTTACTGGGCTTGACTGCTTTCGCGGCGCTCGACTTTTTAACAGAGCTAGAAGGGGCGGCACTTGTCGTGTTTGCGACCGAAGCCGCCTCTCCAGACTGGAACAGCGGGGAGATGAAACGATCAAATGTGCCAGGGGTGATTGGCGGGGGACCAACCACCGCAGTATGGGGGTGTGTGGGCTTGTTCCGGTGGGACGCCGAGGCTGCTGAGGCTGCGGCTGCTGAGGCTGCGGCTGCTGAAGTGGTGCCAGGCAGGGCTTCGCGGGCTGTGGCTGAAGTAACAACAAACACGGGAAGATTGGATGATGTCGCGTCGGACGCAGACAGTGAGGGAGACGACGAAGACGACGCATCCACCCCCGGCGATGAAAGAGTGGGACGCGTGCCGTTGAGCGATCGCCGCTGCCGTCCAGGCAAGAGCACGGGCTTGGCCAGCTCAATCACGCGTTGAGCCGGGGTCGTTGTGTGGACAATCGAGGCAGTGATGGGTTCGTGCGGCATGTTGTCCAGATCAAGCATTCCAGAATGCACCTCATTCAAGAACGGCGTATTTAGAGCCACTCGCGACAGGACGGACGGAGTAATGACTTCCGTGATTTGAAATGTGGAGAGCAGCAGGCCAGGACTTGCCGCAATGCGAGCAGAGCGACGCGGATGCGCGGCGTTGGACGAGTGCTCCATGTCGGCTTCTGTAATGATTCTTGCGGACAGCTGTTGCTCTGGCGCGGTTGAAATTGTGAATGGGGACTGGCGGCGGCCGTTGCGCTCCGAGTGCCTTCGTCGTGGACCCGCGCTGGGCTCGTCGTCTGTTTCATGGCTGCTCGCATCCGCCGCCTGCTCCGGTTCATGTGCCTCCATGCGCACCCGACCACTTCGGGGACGCGGCGATGCTGGCGTGATGTGAATGACGCCCGGCGACGCTGCAGCGCCATTCTCCTTCGACCGTCGCGACCTTCGAGAAGCGCGGTCCCCGTCATCCGTCAAAACCTGCGCAAAGCTTGCATCAAAAGGGCTAATTTGCTGGATGAGTTCCAGCTCGCTATTCGTGGACAGAGGACCTGCAAATCCTGTCAACCAAACGCAAGACACGGTAAAAAAATGAGCGAAAATCAAAACAACCAGCAAAGCATCACAATTCAAAGCGTCTCAATCTCCGAAATTTCCACCACTGTTAAATAAAGCAAGTCGAAAAAACCCCCCTCCACAATCCAACCCGAAACAACACAGCGAATCTGATGTTGAAACAGCCAAGATTTGAAAAAATGCGCGCCAAATTCGCCTTTTTTTTTTTTTTTCTTTTTCAATAGTTTTTTGGTGAGTTTTGTTTGTTTGATACACTGCGTACTGCGCTACCTGGGATGGAGAGCAGGTTGCTCGTTTCGTGGTGGCCCGAGGCGCCCGGTGTGAGCCCGTGCGAGCGCAAGTGGGGCCCGCCAAAGTTGCCCCAGCCGCGGTCGGCGTGGTTGGCGGCGTGATGGTCGCTGAACGCCGGCGGGGTGAAGACGGCAGGCGATGGATGGTCGGCCTGCATGTCGTGCCGGCCGTGCGCCGCGGCCGAGTGGTGGCTCTGGTGGTGATGCGCATGCGCGTGGCTGTGCGGGTGGCCGTGGTGGTTGTTGTGCGACGACGCAGTAGCAGCATCCGTGGTCGCCGCCGCTGCATTTCGCCGCTCGTGCAACCGCTGGGTCATTGTGTTTGTGCCTTTTCCCCCCCCCCTCTCGGAGTCGATTAGTGCCAGTGGCTGAAGTCGGGCGATGCGCAAGTCAAGGTACAAGGCGTCCTCGTAGCCAAGGAAATGGGCGAACGAGAAGAGCGAGAGAAGCGAAGGATTTTGCAGCGAGTCGAACCAAGGTCAGTTTTACTGAACAATTGGTCCCAATGCAAAGTCAGTCAGTCAGTCACGAAATTCAAAAGAACAAAGAGTGAACTGAGCCATAACGATCAGTTGAAATGGATTCAAAATTCGAATTAGGATGAGTGAGAAGGTGTGGTTGTGAAGGCCACGAGTGCATGGAAAAAAAAAAAAAAAGCTACCAAAACTCGATTTGCCGACCACTCACACCATAAAGTGCTTCAACTCGTCGATTGAGAAGTTTTAGACAATGGCGGAAAAAGCATTGCGGTTGCGTTGGATGATGGTTGTCTTTGAGACGTGCGAAGGACAAAGGGGCCAAATTGATTTGCACTACCGCAACGCTTTGTCAACGCATACGCAAGTGCTCCAAAGTCGCGATTCGCTCTGCTGCTGGGATCCCAAAGCCAGCCAGCTCCAGGAGTCTTTGTTGGAAGTACATTCAACCATCGCTTTACTGATTTCTCTGCGAATGAAAATGAACGCCGAGGGGATGACTCTGGGCGGATTGAATTGAAATTGAATCGTTCATGCACTTTTGACTCACTTTCCAGCCCATCCCTTGCAGTTTCTCGTGTGAGGTCAGCCATGAGCAAAAAGACACAACCAATCCTCCATTCCAACATTTAAAAGGAGGAAGAAAACCAACTCGTGACTCTACAACCAAAAAAACAAACAAAAAACAGTAAACAAAAATGACGACATTCTAGCCTTGAAAAGGTGCGTTCGTTGCTTTTCGAGTCAAAAGGATCTCAAAGGATGCCTTCAAGGTCCTTCATAAAGCTGTTGTAAGCATCGTCAGTGGACGGCTTGGCACCCTGAGCGTTGCCTTGAGACGCTTCCTGATCGTCCACCGCAGCAGGAGCCGCAGAAGATGAGGACGACGCGTAGGCTGTCGGACCCGCTGTCGCACCGTCTTGCGGTTTCTTGTTCCGCAACGACGTTGGTACAAACTTTGTCAGATTTTGCTTCAGGTTGCGGATTGCCGGCGCAGCTGAAATGGTGGGCACGACCGCAGTGATGGGCATTGCTGACGAGCCGACTTGCGCCGCGCCTGGAGGCGGCCCGTAATACGCAGGTGCGTTTCCAAACTGCGGCTGAGGCTGGTAGTGCTGAAACTGGGGATGCTGGGCGAGCGGGGGTGGAGGAGGAGGCGGAGGACGAGCCATCATGCCGGCCAGCAGCGGCGGCGGTGGCGGAGGCAAACGCCCGCCATACGCAGGCGCTCCGCTCGGAAACGCAGGAGCAAGTGGGATTGGGGGTGGTGGAGGAGGCGCAGCAAACTGCTGCTGCTGCTGCGGCTTGCTTGGTTCTGCAGCTGCATCATCTTCATCATCGCTATCGCCGTACGATGCGAGCAAGCCGCCAAGGCCGGAAGAAGGCGCAGCAGATTTCGAACTTGGTACGACAGGCTGCTCGATCGGGGTAATCGGAGCTGGCGCGGCCACGGGTTGTTGGGACGGAGGAGCGACAGGAGCGCTCGTCATTGAGGGCGTTGCCAGCAGAGGTCCGCCTGGAGCGGCAGGAGCGTACGCAGGGCCAGTAGGAGGAAGCGCATAGTAGGGCTGGCCATGGGCAGGGTGGCCATACGGGAGAGGCGGTGGCAAGGGGTATTGCTGCTGTTGCGATGGATGCTGCGAGAAGGGCGGCGGTGGCGGCGGAGGGAATCCGGCATGCTGATGCTGCCCGGCAACCTGTGGCGGAAACTGTGATGAAGCGTAGGGAAAGGGTGGTGGAGGAGGAGGAGGAGGGAGGCCATATGCAGGGCCACCTTGATGCAATGGCGGCGGCGGGGGTGGAAAATTCGAGTAAGGTTGGGTGGGTGGAAAGGCTGCAGCAGCAAGCGGTGGGCGGAATCCCATGCCAGGCGCTGGCAATGAAGGGTGCGGGGGAGGAAGCAAAGACGCAGGGCGAGCTGGGGCTGGAAGAAGCGGCGGCGCAGCCGCTCCAGGTACAGGTAGCAAACCGCCACCAACATTGAGCGGCGCACTAACAGCAGCGGCCGCAACAGGTAACGGCAACAGTGGTGGTGGTGGTGGTGGCGCTTGCTTGGGCGGGGTGTTGTCCATGTCGAAATCGTCCGTTGTGCTCCATTTCACCTCCTTGTCCTGCTTCTTGGCACGACCGCTTCTCGGTTCCTCGTCTTCTTCTGAATCAAGCACATCACCATCCTCGTCGTCCGACTCTGGTGCACGAATATTGTCGGGATGATGTATGAGGGTTTGCTGGCGCGTTTGGAGTTCCGCCAATGCGTCGTCAACAATCGAGGACGCCTTGGAGGCCTGCTCGCGCAGTCGAGCAAGGGTAGCCAGACGCTCTTTCTGACGTTCTTGGCTCTTGGCAGCAGTGTCGTCGAAAGCCAGATTGGAGGGTGGCCCTGGAACAAACTTTGGCGGCGGAGGGTGCCGCGACGCGGATGGGGCAGAGAAACCTGGCGGAAGCGCATAGCCTCCACCTGGCAGTGTTGGAGGTGCCCATCCAGGGGCGGATGTGTCGCCGTAATACGCAGACGGAGGTGGGGGAAAGGCGTGCGTGTTGAGCTCGTCGCTTTCGTTGTTGGCCGACTGGTCCCGATTATTGGTCAATTTGGCACGCTTTTTCTCGTGCTTTGCGGCGGTCGCCTCGACTAATTTTGCCGAAGCTACTTCATCAAAGTCTGATTTCCAACTAGACGAAGCAAAAACAAGCACCAGTGAGCGTCATGCGATCGAGATGGGATCAAAACGAGGAAATAAAGTTAGCTACCGATTGAACGCGTCCAGCCCAGCCTTGTCGTTGCGTGTCTGCGCGGTAGTGATGCACAGCGATGCACGTGAGCAAGTGCACGCGAGGAAGGGTGAGCATGATTGATTTCAGCTCGCCAAGCTGCCTTACCAAATGTGCAATCACGTTATCAAACTCGCTTTGCTTCTTCTTCTTGCGATCGCGGATGAGGTAGATTGAGACGTCTTTTGGCCGATTCGTTTCTGAGAGCAACCAAAAACAACGTTCCCAGAACGGCAGAGTCAGAGTTTTTGCTTTCCCATTCACCATCCATCTTGGACATTAATCTTCGCGGCAACCCACACTCCATCGCACACATCACTCATCTGTCTGAGCGCGTTGATATACCTTGGCGAGTGAGCTCGGCCAACTCTTCATACAGTCGCTTTGGGTCTGCAGAGGACATGCGCGACTTTTGCGCCGCCTCCTTGGTTTTCTTATTCTGCGATTCACACACACACACAATCAAACAATCACAACATGCATATTCACCGCCCATGGATGATGAGTGCACTTCCATTGGGAAAACGATGTCCATGCGTATCCGTCGCTTGCCTTCATTCCCTGCCGACGCGCCAGCTCTTTACCTGTGCAAGTGAGAAGAGAACCACAGCAAAATACAAGTTGTTTGGGAACGGGCAACAGGCAGTGAGCGACTGGGTTGTGGAGCGTTTGACTGAGGTTCAGTGAGAGGCGCAAAGGCAGAGGAAGAGTGGATGGAGCCCGAGAGGTCCAATCGAGCACGACAAGCAAACAAGACAAACAGATCAAAGCACAAGTCCTTGTCATTGAGGTTGATGGGTGGCGGGTGAGAGTGAGTCAGTGAGTGAGTGAGACGCACGAGCAGCTTCGGCCGGGTTGGCGCCCTTGTCCTTCTTGCCCATCGTCGCTGAATGGACAGGAAACCAAAAGACGACTGAGTCTGATGGATGATGACGTTTTAGAATGTAAATACAAACCAATGTCACAAAAGAAATTGGCAGCAGAAAGGAAGAAGCTGCCAGGATGGATGCTGAATGAGCGATCCAGCTTTGCATTGGTCGAATGCGAGCAGATCAAAATCATGGAATGTGTATTGAACAACAGAGCTTTCAGGAGGATAACATCGCGACATGAACGACGGCGAAACGCACAAGAGAAGCGCAGTTAAAGAACAGAAACAGCCGTTTATTTTTCAAGATGTGAAATGTAACGAGTTAGCTGTTCAAGCTGCTGTGTGCTTGGGAGTTCCATAGAATGAACTTGTACTGATAATAGGCAAGAGGAAAACCAACCAAGGGGGGAGAAGGACGGAAGAGATCAAGGAAAGAGCGTGAGTTGAAACAACAGCATGAAAACACAAATAAACTGCTCCTCCAACATGGAGTGTGCAATCACAAATCACAACATATCACGTACCTGGCGGAGGAATGACGAAATATTGGTCTTGCAGTTGCCACTTGGCCGCTGATGCTTCTGGGAAATGGAACAAAAAAAAACCCCTCGAGATTGGTATTCATTGTGCAGCATGCGCTCTCTCTCTATCTCCACGCCAACAACGAGCTCACACGGCACTTACGAGAAAGCGTCTCGCTTTCCGATAGACCCAACAACGCAGCGCAATCCGTCACAGAAATGGTCGAGTATGCGCGCGAAACGAGATCAAATGCGCGCCCTCGCACGGCAGCTGGAAGGCAGCACACACCAACAAACGCCAACCATTCCAAGCATGTTCGAGAAGTGAGAATGATGGAGCAACAACATTTCAACCGCGCGATCTGCATGAAAGATAGCGCCCCGTCATTTCGCCATTTCGTCGTACCTTGAATGCTGGAAGCCAAGACCTCATTCACACCAACGGTCCAGAGGTCTTGCACAGCTTGGTGCACAAGAGTGTACTGTTTTTGCCAGAGCAACTTGCCGACGTTCCAGATTGGGGCCACCTTCGAATCTGGTCGCTGCTTGATTCCTGGTGGGATTCGCTTCCACAGGTACTTTGCGTTCTCTCTGTGCGAAACAACAAAAACAAGAGCGACATGAGTCAGAGCAGGTATGAATCAACACGAATGGCCGATTGAGCTCCTGTCTGAGAGTCTAGAAGGTTGAGCGCTCGACCATCGAAGCAGCCCGCCCTCGACCCGACTCCGCCCCAGCCGACCAAGCGCAAGTGAGGCAGCGCTTTTCTTGTTCCTCTTCGTCTCTTACAGATCGTTCTGGATGAGCAGCGCGGCCAGTGCGATGGCGTAAAAGTCTTCTTGCAGCAGAACGCCTCGAGCGAGTTCCTGTGTTTCCCCAGCCGCGAGCACATCCACAACAATCAGCAGCCAAGCGTGAGTGAATGGCCCAAGGAGCGAAACGAGCCAAAGCGCGAGTGGAAGAGTGGAAGAGTGGAAGAGTGGAAGAGTGATGATGTGAGGCGAGCGGGAGAACGACAGCCAAGAAGCAAGCCGACATCAGCCCAGTAACACGACCACCACCACCACCACCACCACTGAGACCGATTTGCGGAACTGGGGAAAGGGGAAGGGTGTCGTGAGGTCGACGCACATTCAGCTCGTGCGCCTCGCAGGCTGCAGCGACGGCGTCAAAGCGCAACGCAGCGACAAGCTGTTGAATTTCTTCCATTGCTTGTTGAAAAAGGCGCAAAAAATCAAGCAATGAAAACTGAATGGACGAAGAAGAAGCTGCTGAGAACTGGAAATTCAACCCAAATGTATGAGAATGCTGGCGAGAGTTGAACAACACGGAAGGCGAACAAACGCCAAAGATATTGGAAAAAAAAAAGAAAAAAAAAAAAGAAGATGAAGAAGAAGAGCACAAAGCCGTGACAATGAAGAGTTTTTGAACAAAGCTGCTGAGATTGACACAAAAAAAAAAAAAAAAAAAAAAAAGAGCAATACTGCAAAGCTGCTGAAAGTGAACTAACTGCATTCAACCGAGTGGTTTTCACAGCGCTCGATTTGCAACAACTCAGCGAAAGAACGGGGGGGGGGAGGGCCTCGAGTCAAGCAGATCCTGAAAGCTGAGAGCAGCAGAGGGCGTCCACGCCTGCACAGAATGGCGCTTTCTCCCCACCCCCTTGATTTGCTTTGTCAACGCTTGAAATCAAGCGCACAACAAGACGCTCGTTTGAGTTTCTCAGACGAGGTTTGTTTGATTTTGTTTGTGAATTCAGGATCGGCTCGTGATCATCATTCGTCAATAATGGTAAGATTTTTAAAAATGACATTAAAAACCGACGCGTTTTTGCGTGCGTCCACCTCAGCCGCATAGTGGCAGTGGGTGGTCATTCGCACTTGGGCGCTTCAGAAGGAGCAGAGCGGGGGCGGGCGGTGGACGACGGGGCGGACCAGGGGGCGTGCTGTCGTCCACGTTGCAGAGCAGACGAAAGTGTTTAGTCGGACTGAGACGGCCTGCAAGGGGGTGGGGGTGACAGGGACACGGGATGAAGCACGATGTGATACTTTTCTGTGCCTTCTCATCCCGAAGGCGGTGGGGGCGGGTGTGTGAGAGCCGGTTTCGCTCAGGGGTGAGGTCGAACGGATACCCTTCGGTCGTTTTTCCCACAGGTCGCTCCGCTTCGGCTGCTTCAATCGCCTGCCCTCCTAGCGTAGCTCCGCAGGTAGTTGGCAGCAAGTCCAACTTGCACGCATGCAACGTGAAGCAGACGAGGGCTAGTTGGGCATCACCAAAGAACGACACTGACAAATTTGTTCGGACTTGGTTGAATTTGAATTAGAAAATGAGATCTACGCTAATCACCGCATTGCTGGCGGTGCTTTGTGCTGTGAACGTCAATGCCGGCCCAGCAAAGATCGGCTTGTATTACGATTCAGCGTCCTTCAATGGACCTGCGTGCGACGACAGTTCGGGAGCCACCGCTTGCGACAGTTTTTCGAACCACTGAGTACTCTGGCTCAGTTGCCAAACTGCAAGACGACAACAATCCAGTCTGGGAACAATACTTCACGACCAGCCAGGTCAACAATTACCCTGTGAGTAATCAATTCTAAAAACAGTCTGGTCGCGGCGAAATCTCACCATTGCTGTTTCGGATCTTACAGGGCTCATTCAAACTCGAGTTGGAATTCTACGACGCAGACTTTTTGTCAAACCAGATTCTGGGCTCCATCGTCCAAACCTACACAGCGGGCTCTTCTGCTGCTTACATTCCCATTACTGTCAATAATCCTTTCGCTTCTGCATATTGGATCAAGTTTGCGTATCGTGTTATTTGCCAAGCCAACTATTACGGGCCGACGTGCGACACGTTCTGCACCACCTCCACTGGAAACTGTAGTACCTGCGATCTCGTGTCTGGCGCTTGCACGGCTTGCAAATCAGGCTACACTGGCACTCCGTCCTGCTCCACTTGCGCCACCAACTACTATCCGAGCGGCTCTGGTTCATGTGTGTATTGCATACCCAATGACGGTGGCTATTACACTTGCTCATCAACAGGCACTAAGGTTTGCACTCCTGGCTACACGGGTGCCAGTTGCAACACGCTCGTTTCCTGCCCGACCGCTCCAGCTGCGCCGACCAACACCACCAAAAGCCAATGCAGCTCTGTCAGCGCCAACTCCACTTGCACCTACCAGTGCAATACTGGCTACTCAATCTCTGCAGGCTCTCCAAACATCACTTGCAGCACAACAGGCGCATGGGCACCTACAGCTACAACTCTCAGATGCGTTGATACAAACGAGTGCAACAACTTGAACGGCGGCTGCAACCAAACTTGTCTCAACACCCCTGGATCGTACGACTGTAGCTGCCTCACTGGCTACACGAAAAACGGCGATGGCAAAGGCGAAACCGGCTGTCTCGACAACAACGAGTGCAGCAGCGCCAACGGCGGCTGCCAGCACACTTGCACCAATCTGCCTGGGTCCTACGCTTGCTCGTGCAACAGTGGATACCAGCTGCAGCCTGACGCCAAATCTTGCATCAACATCAACGAGTGCACGACTGGAATGCACAACTGCGCTGCGAATGCCACTTGTGCCGACACTATTGGCTCGTTTACTTGCACCTGCAAGGCTGGCTTTTCCGGCAACGGAACGCACTGCGACGACGTGAATGAGTGCAATGGCATCCCGTTCCCGTGCAGCAGTGACGCCCTATGCACAAACACCCCTGGAAACTACTCGTGCGCCTGCAAGCCTGGCTTTTTGGGCAATGGTTTGGAGTGCGCGGCTGATGGTCGCGTTGCGTTTGATGTGTCGTCTCGCTTCCTGGTGGTTCGTCGACCCGAGTCAGGCACGAGCACAATCTCCCTGGTTGTTGAGGCTCCAGTCCAGGTTGATGCGACTGTTCAATTTTCCATCAGCTCGGCATCTTTGACTGCTGTTTCTTCGGCACCGCTGCAGTTTTCTTCGACAGTGCATCAGCAGACCATCACACTGAACCTTGCTGCAAGCGGCAGCGCGTTGGCTCAAGAAACGATCGACATTCAACTTGCCAGCCCCGTCAACATGGCATTGGACGACCACTTTAACAGGTCTCAGATCGTGATTGAAGCCAGCCAGTCGCAGTTTGGCACGGTCGGCGTGTCCGCTGGCTCCCGTCAGATCAGCTTGAGCAACGTCATGGCCAACCCGGAGTTCTCAATCACGTTGGAGCGTTTCAGCGCCGTTTCCTATGCCTCGGCCGTCGATATCACGTTTTCCGTGACCTCCACTGTGGCCAGTTCCACCACATTCGTTGCGACAATTCCCGCAGGCCAGCAAACTTTTGCGGTTTCCATCACAGTGCCAAACATGGGTACTCCGACTGTCCCTTCAACGCTGACGTACACCATCACTGCTGCGACCGCTGTGACTCTTGGCGAAGCGACTCCGATCGGCTACTACGGATCGTCGGTCGTTGCAGTGCCCGAACATGACTACCCCTACGGTCTGTTCAGCATTGCTAATACTGCGTCTTCTTGGCCTGAACCATCATCGGCCAGTCTCACCATCACTCGTGCTCGTGGTAGCGTTGGCACTGTCACTGTCCGCGTCACTCCGTACGCTGTCGCATTCAACACGTCAACTGGCACACCTGTGGCCACCATCGACTTGGATTTCGCTTCGACACCTGTGGATGTCGAGTTTACCGCTGGAATCCTGACCAAGAACGCTCTTGTTGCCATCCTGGATGACACCATTCCTGAACTCGCCGAGGTCTTTGGCGTTCGCCTCGAGATTGTCAGCGGCGGCGGTGCGGTTGACTCGACTGCTTCCAACGTTCTGGTGACAATTGCGGAAAGCGACAGCCCGCATGGCGTTTTGGCATTTGACGCTGCCACATTGGCGGTTGACGAGCCCGCTTCTGACAGCAGCGTGTCCATTACCATTACTCGAACGGCAGGCCTGTTTGGCGACGTTACGTTTGCCTGGGCGACCTCCATCACCGGCTCCGACCACAACGTCAATGCCCAAGCTGGACTGGACTTTGTGGAAGGCGCAGGCACTGTGACGCTGCTTCAGGGCCACTCGAGTGCGGTCATTCAGGTCGTCATTCGTGCGGATTCGCTTCCGGAACTGGACGAGACGTTCGCTGTTACCCTGTCCAGCCCCACTGGCGGTGCGACCTTGGGTGCACAGTCGACAATCACAGTGACCATTAACAAGAACGACAAACCCTACGGCACCATTGGCTTTGTCACTCCAACGTTGACCAAGTCGGCTGATGGCAGTGCACGGTTCCTCGTCACTGGTGGCTCAACTTTCACTGCAGAGGTTGCGCGCTATTTCGGCACATTCGGAACTGTGACAGGCGATGCCACCTTGCAATTCACAACACCGGTGACTGCCGCTGACTTTAACAATCAAGTGGTGCGGACTGTGAGCTTTGCGGCTGGCCAGACGTCGCAGACATCCAACTCTTTCAACGTCGTTGCCGCTCAAGCCCCTGTTCGTCTATTCGACATTGTTCTGAGTCCCAGCTCGGGATCTCTGGCGACCCTCGATGCTGACGCCCCTTCTGTCATTCCATGTGCCATCGAGGCCAGCAACGCCGTGGACGGCGTCGTCCGTTTCACTTCCCTCACATTCATTGCTCAGGAGAGCGCTGGTGTTGCGCTCGTCACGGTGGAGCGCACTGGCTCAGCGCTTGGTGCCGTGACATTCACCTACAGTGTCCGAACTGGCACAGCCGGCGGTGAAGACTTTGACGCCTCCATCCAGGACGCGCCCGTTGTGATTGAAGCCGGTGCAGCGAGCACTGTGATTAGCATTGCGGTTGACGACGACGATATTCCCGAGCTGGACGAGACGTTCACTGTGCTCTTGACGGGCATCACTGCGGGCTCCGCCTACCTCACCTATGCCTCTGTGGCCACGGTCACGATTGCAGCCAACGACGATCCTAACGGCTGGATAGAGTTTGCACCCTCCGGCAATCCGCTTGGCGACGATGTTTATACGGTTCGAGAAGATACCCCTTCACTTAACATTCCTGTGCTGCGCAACGGCGGCCGATTTGGCGCAGTGGACGTCACTGTCGTCGCTGGCACGAACGCGTCCATCGCCCCGTTTACGGCCTTCCTGAATCGTGACCATCCGGACGAAGGCGTATCCTTGACTTCCGACTTGCATGTCACATCACCACTCGTGGTGCACTTTGCTGCTGGACAGAGCACTGCGTCGGGCGCGCTTGTGCTGACGATTCTGAAGGACAACGTGCTTGAAGGGGCCAAAGCCTTATACCTTGCTTTGCAAGACCCGACGAATGGTGCTCAGCTTGACGCACGCAATGTCATTATGGTTGAGCTTCGTGATGGCGAAGACTCGGCCGCTAACAGCGCTGCAGCAGCAGTGCCCATTGCCATTGGAGTGGTGGTCGGATGCGCGGCGGTGATCCTGCTCGTTGTGATTGTGTTGCGCCGTCGCAAACGAGCTCGCCATCAAAACCAACTCTTGAAGGCGACAGAATCAGGATATGCAGTGCCCATGCAAACAGTCACCATCCCGTCCAAGGGGGATGCAAGCGAACCTCTGTATGCGACTGCAACTGCAACATACAGCAACAGTGCTGCATCTGCAACGTCCGGATCTGCCAACTACGACACGATCGATGCCCGAAGAAATCCCAACGAAGCCATCTACGACGACGCCGTGCCACTTTCTCGCATCCACACAACTCCAACTGCGATATCCAACCAGCTTCGAAACAATCTTGTCCTTGGGGAAACACTGGGCTCTGGCGCGTTTGGTGTTGTCGTAGCAGGGCAGCTCTCCCTTGAGTTTGTGCCGCAAGATGCCATCTATCTCTGCGCCAAGCGAAATCAATCAACGCTCGCGGTAGCGGTCAAGCAACTCGCAGCTGATGCCACGGCGAACTCTCGCGAAGATTTCTTCGAAGAAGCGCAGATGGTCTGCCGATTTAGCCACCCCAACATTGTGCGGGCGCTTGCGGCACTGCTCGAACGCGACCCCAACATGTGCATCCTGGAACTGATGCCGTACGGAGATCTCCGAAGCGTGTTGCGGAACTCTCTGAAGGACAATGTGTACTGGAGTGCTGCGGAAATGTCGTTTGCGCTGCAGCAAGTGGCCTCAGGCTTGGCATACCTTGAGACACAGAACTTTGTCCATCGCGACCTCGCTGCTCGCAACTGCTTGGTCGGAGCAGGCCTCTCTGTCAAGATCTCGGACTTTGGTCTGTCCAGGGCGCTGGAAGAGAAGGACTACTATCATATGGAGACGAACGGTCGCCTGCCTGTCAAGGTGTGTTGAGTTGGATGAGGGAGGGAGCGTGGTAGTGTTGTTGTCGATTCTCACTATGCTTATTTCATTTATCAGTGGATGGCGCCCGAGTGTCTGAACTTTCGAAGGTTTTCTCCTCATAGCGATGTGTGGGCGTACGGTGTCTTGGCTTGTAAGTCGGTTGGTATCCTTTGGCTCGAGTCTGCCATTGAAGCCTAACACACGACTGTACAATGATTTACGTTGATTGTAGGGGAGGTCTATGCGTATGGCGCAACGCCTTATGGCAACTTGGCTGCAGGCCGGGAGGTGCTTGCTCAAGTGGAAGCTGGCTTGCGACCGCAGAAGCCAGAGTCGTGCCCAGATGCAGCGTATGCTCTGCTTGAGCGTTGCTGGGATTTGATTCCTACTGCGCGACCGACAGCATCAGAGCTGCAAAAGTTCTTTGCGGTGGGCGCATCGGAAGGTGCTATTCGAGACATTGGTGCAATGTTGTGAACCAGCTTTTGACATTTTGTTTTGCGCATCTCTTGTCTTGTTTGCTTTGGATTGAAACACCTTTAATCGAGCTGTTATTGTTTGTGTTTATTTGCATGTATCCGCTTTCCAGCAGCAGGTTCAAGCAAGAAACACGAGTGAGACTCTTCTTGTCTTTGCTTGCTTACATGAGTGCCAGCGCAGGCAGGCCTGTGAATGCGTTCGCAGAACTGCTGGTGATCCTATTACCATTCAGCCACCTACAAATTGTGTCGCCAACGACGAGTGAGCTGTTTGTGTGTGATGCTTCGGGACTTACCATGTTCGCAGGGATTGCATCCTTTTTCACTTTTCGATCTCTCTCCAACCCTCTTTCCCTGTTTCCCCGTTTCGCGTTGATGAGGCCGACTGATTCTTCCCACATGTCTGAGTCTTCGTTTCGTTGTTGCACTCAGTCTTGACTCTTTTTCTTTCATTTTGTGTGTGTTTGGTGAGTTTGGATTTGTTTTTTTTTTTGTTTCAATTCGCCTTTTTTTTTTTTTTTTTTTTTTTTTTTTTTTGCCTTTGTTTTCTCGCTCGTTTTTTTGAAGCTCGACAAGCGATGGATTGGCCAGTGCCGACCCTGCCACAAACACTCATGAATGAGCTGTCGCAAGTACTCGAGAGACACGCACGAGCGGAGAGCGGTCTTGAGTGCCAAGGAGAAGTGTCCAAAAAAAAAATCACGACAAAAAAAAAAAAAAAAAAAAAAAAAAAGGCTGGCTCGCTTCGTTGCGCGCCCCGGATTGCGTGGATTGCGTGGAGCGACGCGAGCGTTGGCGATGGCGATGGCGGTGCGGGGTCCGTTGGTGGGACACGGACGCAGTGATCAAGGGGGTGGACGAAGCATCGGCCCAGATCTGTGGCGATGGTCGCGGGGGCGCGCGAACCTGGACAAGTGTGCAAAGAGCGGAACACGGCATTTTACCGTCCACTGCTCATGGAGCCTCGCGCTCGACAGCCTGCAGACGCGTGTGTGCAGTGCATGGTGCTGCAGGGCGCTTGCCGGGTGAGAGCAGGTCCAGTCGATGGAGCCTCCTGCACAGCCGTAGAAAATTGTGGCTGCTGCTGCGAGTCAAACCAAACACAAACAAATCTCAAAAAAAAAAAAAAAAAAAAATCAAAAAAATCCAAAACTTATAAAAATCGATACGCGCCCTCACTGCGAATTCGCCTCAACCTAGGCTTTTGTTGACTTTTGCATTTTGTCGTCCTATGACGAGATCGTTTTTATCCGTTCTTTTCTTTGTTTGTTGACACTTGAACATTGTGTTTTTTTGCTTCTTCGCACGCTCTTCCACGGCTCATGCTGTGCACAGCCTTCAGTTTCACACACCAACCACTGTACTCGTTGCTCGTTCGGTTCGTCATGCAGCAAGCGCTCGCAGCAGACGCTCTTGTTTTTTTTTTTCTTTTTTATTATTTTATTATTTTTTATTATTATTACCTGACTCCTATGCGAATACGATCGCACATTGCGACCCCATTTGCTCTGTTCCTACACCGACAAACAAAGAGCACGGGGTTGGTTCGCTCTCGTCATCCTTTTGTCACATTCTCACCCCAGCTTCCATGTCGCACTTTGCCGCTTGATCTCGATTTGTTGTACGTCTCTCACCGTTATTTGTTTTTATTTTTTATTTTTCGGTTTTTTTTTTTGCTCTTTTTCAAAATTTCCTTTCCCTGTCTCTTTCTTGTTGCCATCCTTCTTCTACAGTTTGAGCAGAAATCCCCCCAACCAAGGACCCGTCTCTGCTGGAGCTTGATTCTCGTCCTGGTTTCCTTGACCTCCTTTTTTTTTGTTTCGTATTGCTTGGAGGCGCAAACAAACCACAAGACAAGCAACAACAACAACAACTTGACAAACAATGGAAGGCGCGAATCTGCGTGTCCACCTGGAAACGGGCGATGTAAAGGCCGTCAAGTACGCGGCCAATACGACCGTCCAGGACATTATCAATATCATGGGACTCAAGATTGGCTTGCAGTCGGTCGCTCACTTTGGCCTCTACTTGGAGCACTCGGACGCTGCGCAGTCGCAATGGCTGAGCCCGCTGCGCCCCGTCGCCACTGTGGAGGCGTTCTATCAGTCTAAAACACAAATATTTGTTACTTCGTCGTGGAAGTACACGTTTCGAGTACGCTTCCTGCCCAAGAACGCCGTCAATCTGTACTCGAAAGACAAGACCGTCTTCTCGTACCTCCACCAGCAGCTCTGCCGATTCCTCAAGCAGGGCAAGTTTGACGATATTGCAGAGCAGAGCCTAGTGCAACTTGCAGGCGCCGAGATTGTGCGTCGCTGTCTCGGGATGGCGTCGCACAAGGTGAATCTTGACTATTTCGAGTACGTCACTTCTCGCTTTTTTTTTGATGATGTTGTTTGCCGCCTTCCTCCAATCGTTCATTCCGTGGCCAACCTGTCGCTTGTGCACGCCCTTTCCTTGTTCTCATCCCCCAATCTTTTTTTGTTGGTTTTGCCACGCTCCTCCAACAGAAAGGAAATCGGCTTTAGCGAAATCCTCTCGGAAGGCATTCTGCATCGCTACAAGGTGAAAGAGTTGAAAAAGCTTCTCAGTCCGCATTGCAAAGAGTACGAAAAGCTAAGCGAGGACGAGTGCAAGCTCGTCTTTTTCAAAACGCTGCAAGAACACTCTGAGCTTGGCTTGACAACGTTCAAGGTCCAGCTGGAAATGATGTCTGGCTGGGGTGTTGGAGTTGAATTCTTGATTGGCCCTCGCTCTGGCATTTCGCGCAAGGAGGGCGACAAGATCACGCCTGTTGCCGAGTACAGTCAGCTGCGGTCTGTGGGCATTGTCCCGCAGGGAAACAAGGCAAAGGTCGAAATCCGCTTGATTGGGTATGACACGGAAGTCCTCAAAATCATTTGCGAGAGCATCATCGCCGCCGAGGAGCTTGCCAGCTTGCTTGACGGCTATTACAAGCTGTTCGTGGATGCGCGCTCTTCGATTTTGGCCTCCGAGCAGCAGGCCAACAGTCGGTTTGCCCGAGCAGGCCGCGGCAGTCCAGGCACTTCCCGCGCCAGCCTGTATCTCCCCGATCGCCCGAGCATGATGTCCGACCCGTCCAGGGACGTGGGGTCGCGGTCTGACGACGAAGACGTGGATGATGCCGAGCTCGACCATGCGCTGCAGCAGCAAACTAGCCTTGCAAATGTTTTGCGAAGAGCGTCAGAAATGAACCTGCAGGGTGTAAGTCGCACGCGATCCGATGCACCATTGCATCAGAAGCTATCTGGGTCGTCTCGAGCGCTTCATGGCAGCCAGGGCAATTTGGCTGGCTCCAAGCCGGCATTGCCTCCGATGCGGATTACCCCAGGCCCGTCTTCCGGCCCCACATCGCCCGTGAATACTGTCGCGCCCGACGAAGAACTGGACGACTACATGACGCTGGATGACAAGCTCGACTGCGACACCATTTTCCGCGACCAGCTCACTATCGCGCGTGTCATTGGAGAAGGCCAATTTGGCTCGGTGAACGAGGGCGTCTGGACCCGTCCCGACAACACCAATGTTCCCGTTGCCATCAAAACGTGCAAAAACAACGTTTCGCGAGAAGTCCAACGCGAGTTTTTGGCCGAGGCTACGCTCATGAGCAAGCTCAACCACCCGCATATCGTGCGTATTCTGGGCGTCAGTCTTTCAAGCCCAATTCTGATCGTATGCGAGCTTGTTCCTTTGGGTTCGCTTCGCAACTATTTGCTCGACAACAAACCAAGCTTGAATCTTAAAATGCTGCTTGGGTACAATTGGCAAATTGTTTCCGCCATGTCCTATCTCGAGCACGTCAAGGTGATTCATCGGTAAGGAGGCGTCCAGTCAAGCACGTGCAGCAAAAACATGTTGGCTGTTGGATTGAGCGACAATCATTTGCGAAAGTTTCCTTACTTTTTTGAACTTTTTTACTTGTTGTAGTGATCTGGCAACGCGTAATATTCTTGTTGCTACCCGGCAGGTTGTCAAACTGACGGACTTTGGCCTTTCTCGAGTGCTGACTGAGGACGACATTTACACTGGTAGGTGTCTTCCGCCGATGCGAATGCCTTGATTTTTTGATGCTGACTTGTACCTTTGCTTTTCCTTCCTCCCCCCCTCCTTTCCTCTCCCCCCTCCAAAACAATCTTAACATGCGATACGCCAGCTACGGGTGGGAAAATGCCTGTCAAGTGGATGGCTCCCGAAAGCATCAACTATCGCACGTTCACGACTGCAACCGACGTGTGGTCTTTCGGTATGTGGAAACGCCTCTGCCTTGTTCTGGTCCTTGTGATGCTGTGCCACGGGCTCTCGTCTTATTTTGTGTGGCTCGGTGTTGTGTTTCTTTTGCTCTGCAGGTGTCTGCATGTGGGAAATCATGTCGTACGGCGAGAAGCCCTACCCCCAGCTCCAAAATAGCGACGTTATCGATCACCTCGAGTCCGGGGCACGATTGCAATGTCCGGATGACTGTCCTGACTCATTATATCGGTGAGTTTCACGGTTGTTTGACCCTCTCTCTTTCTATCGTTCTCCCTTTGCTTTTTTGTTTTTGGTATTTTGTTCTGACTCCACCCTCGCCTCTTTCCGCAGAGTCATGCACGACTGCTGGGCGTACAAGCCGGAGGACCGTCCTTCCTTCCGAGAATTGTACGATCGGATGATGCAGGTCATTGCGGAGGAGCGTATCGAGATTCAGGGTGTCACAACGTCCCATTTGCGCAAGTCGACATCGGAGGCTGAAATGCGTGCTCAAACCAAGCGCATCGTCGAATCCGTGCGCGGCTCGCAGTCGTCCATCGCCATGAGCAGTCTCACGGCACCGGCTTCGGACAGCGGTCGCAGCAAGTCTCCCCGCGCCTCACGACTAACGCATCAGCAGTCACTCCCCGCGTCGGCCTTTGCGTCGATGGGAGACGAACCACACGTTCTTACTCCAGGCGTCGTCCCGACGGCGCCCAAGCCCGTCATTCCTGGCGTCACAACTATTTCCCGCACCAGCCTGACATCGTCCACCTCTTCGCTCAACGCATCGGGTGCGATGGACTCGACGTCCTCGCTCAACGCGACCTCCGCGGCCCGAACCAACAGCAAGCCGCCAACGGTCCCAGTCAGTTCTCGGCCGACGACTGCGCCCCACGGCAAATCATCAACCTCCACACCGGGGCCAGCAGCGAGCGCCGCGTCTGCCAGCGAGTCGCGATCATCGCGACCGTTGCCCGAGCGTAGTACGAGCGTTGACGGCGATGTGGCGCTTGATGTTGCCGCGGAAGATTTGCCACCGCCACCAGCGCCCTTGAAAACGTCGCCAAGGCCAGTGCGACCAGTCAGCACGCTGACGCCGCCATCTATTCCTGCTCCGGCTCCGCCCGGCGCGTTCAAGCCCCCGTCCGCGACCCCCGCTGCGCCAGGCACTTTCAAGCCCCCGTCCATTCCAGCCCCCGCACCCCCTGGCTCGGCCGTGCACAAGCCCCCGTCGGGACCGGAAAGCCCGGCGGCTGGCTCTGCGCCTTCGCCGCTGGCTGCTCGCTTGCAGGCTCGTCTGAGCGAAGGCGGCAGCAACCCTGCTCATGCCCCGGGTCGGCTGTCAGTCCTACTGACAGACCTCGATGAGGACGTGCAGAGTGTTCGTCTCGAAAAGGAACGGGAGCAGGCAACGCAGGCGCAAGCCGCAAGCAAGACCAAGCTCGAGCGCCGCACGTCTGACTTTACCATGATGCTGCGTCAAGCGATCGACGAGCTGCCCGACATGGACGGTGACGACGAAGACGAAGACGACGATGACGACGAGGAAGCCGTCAACGAGCAAGTCACCGCGGCTCTCAAACCGCCAACTCGAGCGCAAAAGTCGACATCGATGGAGCAGCTGGAAGCGATTGCAGCTCCGCTGACAGCACCCCACGCATTCGTTGTTCCAGAATCGCCTCGCATGTCTGACGCGCAGGTTAAGCGCCAGGCGCATGAGATTCTGTCCGAGCTGGATGACCTGCTGGACGAGGAGGATATCAAAACGGCACAAGTCCGGTTGGATGCCCTCAAAACCATGTACCAAGACAAGGTCGTAGCTGTCATGAAGAGCGTCATGGATCTCAAAGAGTCGGTGCGGCTCAACGAGACCTCGGCGTTTGTTGACATGGTTCGCGTGATTGTCATGTGTGCCGGAGAGGTGATGGACATGGTCGATCCAGTCATGGCGTGTCTCGCTGACCTCAACGACAGTCAAGTCGCTCCCGAAGTTCACATTGCCCTTGCCGATGACGTCTCCTTGCTCAAGGTTGACATTGAGAAGCTTGTCGAGCGCACTGGCCAAGCCACCCAATTTTCGCCGCAAGCCCACCTGTTCCAAGCCGAGATGCTTGACGCGGCGTTCAAGCTGGCGGTGGACGCCAAGAAGTTGTGCGACCGCATCACCAAATTCTAAACCCAGCTCTTTTTTTTTTTTTTTTGGCTTCTTGTTTTGCTTCTTGTTTTGTTTCTTGTTCCATTATCTATCTCGAAGAGTTTTTGGTTTAGCTTCTTTCTGCCCCTCCTTTTGATTTTTTTTTTTTCGTCGCTTGGTCGTTGTGTTCTTGGTACTTGTGTAAAATTTTTTGGTGTCACTGTTTTTGCTTTGTTCTTTTCTGTTCTTTGCTCGTTGATGAAGCTTCTGTTTGTGTCGTATGAGTATCTAAGAACGTGTTCTTTGCCAACGCAATCCCCTTTTGTAATACAAGCTCACTTTTACTTTTACTTTTTTTTTTTTGTAAGTTGCTGGTTGTTTGAAATTGGCGAGCGCGAGCGTGTTGGTGTGCGTTTGGTTCTACGCTTTTTCTTCGTAACTCGTGCAGCCTCCATGCACATTTCTGATTGAACCGTGAAGATGTCTTGCAGATGAGGGAGCCAGATTTTGCATGGCTTTGTTCTCCAACAACGTGTCCGGCACGAAGCGAGGTTTTCGGGGGAGGGCTCTTGTTGTTTTGTTTTCTCCCTCTTTCGAGGTGTCCTTCCTTCTTGTTCTCTACTCTGCTTTGTGCTTTTGACTTTTATCAATGGAGAGGGGCGCAACGGCTCGATCACGGGGGCAGGGAGAGAGATTTACAGAAGGAGAGTCGGCAAGGTGTGCAAAGTTGGAGTCGCAGCAACGGTTTGCGCGCAATGGACCTAAAAGCGCGACACCCAGCGAACCGCAATGCTCCGAGAAGCGTGACGCAGTTTGGGTCTTTTTTGTTTCTTTCTCTCATTTGCTGTTGCGCTGCGGACAATCGACCGCGACATTGAATGGCGTTGTTTGTTTATTTCAAGACGCCCCTCCCCCTTTTTTTTTTTTCCACGCCGCGTTGTTCCTTGCGTTGGTGCAACATGGGGCCCAACATGTAGTCATGAAAATTTGTTGCCATATGCAACCTGAATTCATTCGCGATGGGCAGATGGCTGCCGCTGATGTGTGGCGGAGGCGTGTCGTTGAGGTTTTGAGATGAAGCCGCGTTTTTCCGGTTGGTGGCGCCTCCTTTGGTTAAAGTTTCCCCCTTTTGGCTTTTCAGTACCCTAGTACATTTGCAAACGTGATACTTGCGCTGCAACCACGACAAGGCAGAGGACAGCTGCAGCTACTGGGAGAGGGGAGAGAGAGAAGGAGTGGCGTTCTCGTGTGACTTGACTTTTGATTGCTTGGCTTTGGCATTGCCGCCGTAATACCATCGTCCTTTTGAATGAGAAAGTTCAGCGCAACGCCACGCCCAACGACTCAGCGAACATGCCTCAAACACACACACCTGTTTTGTGCACACCCTCAGTACCATCCACGCCGAATTCTCTCGCCTTCCCCGCAGGCTCTTTGCCCCCCCTCCCTTTGTGTCTTTGAGTGTGCTTGTGGACAAGCGTTCCGACAGCTGTGGAAAGGCTCAAATGCCAAAACAAACCAACCAATTTGAAATAATTCACGACAAAAACAAAGCGAAAAAAAAAAAAAAAAAAAAAGGATCGATCGGAATGGATTGAGATCGATTTTCAAAATATGCGAACGCCGTGACGCAGAAGGTCGGACATGAGGGGAAAAAACATTCTGGGAGAAGGGTGTAGCGGGTGCGATGAATGCACGTACCTGGACTGCAGCTAGAAAGCGAGCGAGAGAAAGAGAAAGGGAGATGGACAGAGAAGGAGAGAGAAACCCGCGAACAAGTTCAAACTGAGACATTCGACTGTTCAGACAACTGTGTCTGATCACTCCAGCATTTTGACTCAAAGGGTGCCTGACGCACTCGAATTGCCCAATGAGAGTGCGTTGCTTGGTGTGGCTGTCATTAACCATCCTGCTCAGTCGCGATTCTTCGTTCGTTTGTTTTTCTCTGCGTTGTGTCATTTTGATTGACTCTTTTTCCGTTTGACCCTTTGCTGCTCTTTCCTCGCGTGCGGCCATCATCGTTCGTCGTGCGCTTTCCATCTCGCTTCTTTAACGCATCGCAGCTCGTACCTTGGCAGCGTGTGAAGCTGTAAGTAAGCCGCGGTCTGCCCCGCTCTTGTCTTGCCACACGCCCCGCCCCACCCGCCCATTGCATCCACCCCTTTTCCCCCATTGCTGTACACACCCCCCTTCATGCGTATGGGTGTATGAGTGCAGTCTGTATCACTGTAGCATCCGATCTTGCCCCAATTTCGCCTCACATTCGAAGGGCGATTGCCGCGCGGTTTGCGCTCGTGTCGTTCGTGTTGTTGGGTGTTACGTGCGCGCTTCTCGTCGCAGCGGCTTCCACCGTCGCAGCGGCTTCCAATGTCGCATGTAGCACATCGTGCACATCCCGGGGTCTGTTGAGTGCGAGCACACTCGTTTGCTTTTCGCTGAATGTGCGAATTGGAACACGAGGGACGATTTTAACTTTGTCATGCGAAATTTGAACCGCACCACTTTCTCTCCCCCCCCTCCTTTTCTCGTTTCCGCTGTGTTGGTCGTTGCGTTTGCTCCAGCTTGCATGTGTTCCAAACGCTTGTGTGTACGAATGATGGAGCGGCGCTGGGGCTGTCTTGGCCGGTGGTCGCCCTGAATTCTCACCTCCGCCCCTTTTGTCGTTTCGCCGGCTCCTGCTCCTCCTCCTCTCTCTGCTCTCGTTGCGTCGCCCCTTCACCTATCTGCATCCACTCGTTCTTTTCATTGCTCCTAATTTTGGAGTTCTTCCTTAAGCTGTAACGGTTCGAGTTTGGTGCACCGAATGAGCTTTGTGCGCATTTTACCTTCTGGTCGGTTCTGTTTGTTTATTGTGAGCCGCGTTATTCATTTCTTCAGCGTCCGCTCGTACTTGGCGACGAGTGCCGGCGGCGCTGGTGTATGACCGTACGCTGTTTGACACGAGTCGGCACTTGCGAGGTAACAAAAGCACAAAAGAAAGTGAAGAAGAAGAAACGATGGAAACGCGTGGTTTGCCCAGAAAAAGCCCTTTTGTGGTCTTTGTTGTAGCGGTGTCTGCGAGCGGAAAACACCGCATGTGCAGAGTGGTGGTATTGACAGCCGACTGATGCAGGCGACATGAGAAGGGGAGGGGGGCGGGGAGACTATTGGGCGGGGACATTGATAAAAAAAGCGCAATTTTTACGGCGCTTGATCTTGTTCCGCTTGTTCGGAGGTTGCCGGACATCCTCGTCCGAGCTCTTTGCCGGTGACACGGGCAATACCCGACTTTTGTGGTGCTGGAGACAAAGCGATGCGTGACGGGTGGCACGGGAACTTGCAAAAGCAACGAAGGGCGATTGAATTCGCAGCGTCGCGTGCGAACTTTTCGGTGTTACGAGTGCTGTCGGGGGGCAGAGACGCGCGTTCTGTGCAGCTGTTCGCTCGCGGTAGCTGCAACATCGTTTGCAGCACCTGCCCATGTGGCTATGGCGACACATTCGCGCAAACTCGTTCCGCAAAACGCCATCGTTTCGAAAGTGGTGGCGTTTCGATCCTCAAACCGTTTTTGGTCGTTTTTGAGTGTTCGCTCCTCGTTGGTGCCTCAGCGCCCAAAACGCGCACTTTATCACCACAACGAGCATTTAACGAGCTTTGAAGAGGAGCGATGCACTCATGTGGGAGGTGCTGGAGAAGAAGCGAGGGCGGCGGTGGTTCTCGGCGGTTTTTCACTTTCGAGCAACCGCCGACCGCGCGCACTTTTTTTGCTGAAACACAGCCACCACCTGCAGTCACTCATCTCGCGCTTGCCTACAATGCAGTCCCATCCTCCCGAGGTGCTGGTGCTTGTGCGGAATGAAGTGGGTGGTGGTGGTGGGGGGTCGAGTTGTGCATCGCTTCTGGTTTCAGTTTCACTGCTGTTGCTCTCGCCCCGCTTCCTTCTCTCTCCCCTTCTCTCTCCGCTTCCTGAGACCCACACAACAGCTGCATCTCTTTGCACCCTGCTGCTTGTTCTCTCGACCTTTCTTCTTCTGGTGTTCAGCAGTCTTCGTTTTCGTTTCTTCTTCTTTGTAAGAATTCGGTTTGAGATGTTAGAAAAAAAAAAAACAAATGGAAAAAGCAACAAAACGAGCGCCCAGTGGAAGCGCGTTCGAGATGGAAGGTGTCAACTCGATCGCACTGGCGGAGCGGGAGCTGCTTGTTCCTTCTCGCGCACTCCAGCCACGGCGCAAGTGGGAGGTAAAGGGGCGAGGAGGGATGAAGCCCGCGGACGGCGGCAGCCATCAAACGGCCTGTGCTCTCTCGCGTCCCCTCTTCTCGCACCGCCTCTCCTCTTGTTTGTGAGCTGTCGTTGGTTGAGCCTGGCACTGCTGGCGTCACCAGCTCGCCTGCCGATCGAGGGGCTTCCTCTACGCCCCAACGCGCAGTCCATCTAACAAAAACTGTCGTTGGATGTTTTGTTGTTTGTTGTTCGCCGATTCGCTCGTTGCTTCGGGGTCGATGGGTTGGCTCTCCCGACTCCATCTTCGTTGCGTGGCAGCTCGATCCCTAGTGTGATCGAGTGCGAGCGAGGGTGTCGGGGAGTGGATTGCTACGAATCTGTCAATAACACGCGGATTGGTTTGGGAAGTTGTCAATGTAAAAAACAAAGGGAAGGGTGACTCCTTTGATCGGCTCCCCTTAATTTCCCCCGATGCGGCCGTCCCCCCCATCGCTCCCCTTTTGCCTTGTCAACATGTCTGATGGTTGGTCTGCATCCCCCTCCCCACTCCCCTCATTAAGTGAGCGAAGGGGGCTGGGCATTTCAGCGGCGAAATGGAATTGCGAGGGAGTTCCCATTTTTCGGGTGTTATCTTTTCGCGACCAAGCGGTTTTTTCCCTTTGATTCGCTCCGTGAAAGTGCTTCGGCGAACACGCTCATCCTGCTACGTCATGTCTCCCCAACGAGTGCTTATCTTATGTTTTTTATTATCCAAGGCTGAGCAAACGAGCACAGTGTCATCGCGTTGTTGCCCTCCAAAAGCTCAAACCCCGCATTTTTTAATGTTTGTTTGTTGTTTTTAAAAGTGGTCGCTTTTTTGCGATTGCGGTCAGAACGCGACCTTCATTTTGCTCTTCTCTCGCTCTTTCACCTATCCTGCAGTGTGCAGTCGGTCACTGTGATGATTATCATGCTCCTATCTGCTCTCTCGCTCTGGTCCTTTGGACGTTGTGGCTGTGGAGGGTTTGCTTGGTTTGCGGACTGTTTTTTTAGTTTGTTTCTTGATTTCCTTCTTTTTCACTCCCTCGCTGTCTCGCCTCCTGTCGCTGCCTCTCTCTCTCTCTGTCTCTCGCTCTCTCTCCCTCGCACATGCACTCACACACTCGTACCTTCATTTCTCATGATTGTCACGCACAAGGGAGGGGGGAACTGGCGCGCGGGGCTGTTGCCTGGGGCTGTTGTTGTTGTTGTTGTTGGGGAGTCCGCAATCCGTTTCAACACCTTTTTGTTTTTCGTCGTTCTTTCTCGCTTTGTCCTGCTTACCTCCATCCACTCCAACCTTGCCCTCCACCCACCCCCCGCAAGCAGTTGAAAAGCGAAGATATTCACAAAAGCAATGCGAGAGTGGTGGTCTTCCACATTGGCCTCTATATCAATTTTAATGATTCATCATTGAGAATCGGATCATTCTTTTTTTTTTTTTTTTTGGTTGTTTTTAACGGTGCGGATTTTCTCTTTCCCTCTCCTTTGGTTGAATCTGAGTCACCACTCGCTCCCAAGCCACGATCGACTCCAACCGCACATCATCACACTGGAAATCCGTCCCATCTCCAGCAACACGAGTGTGATTGCGCGATGGCAATGCCGATTGCGCGGGATAAGGGGAAGAAAAAAAAAAAAAAAAAAAAAAAAAAAAAAAAAAAAAAAAACCAGAAGAAAACGTGCGTTACTCGTGTGAGCTGCATTCACATTCAAATTACCGAGCGAGTCCGCGATGATCGTCCTCAGCACAACGAGCTCTGTCTCCCTTAAAAGCACAGAGTGCCGTTGGGATGGCTGCGAGGCGTGTGTGTGAGGCCATCGTGTGTGTCGTCGGATTCTCTTTGCGAGCTTTGTTGGCGTTCCCAAACCCCCTGCGGACAGCTATCAAGTGGTCTTCCTCTCCGTTGTGAGTGTGGGGGTGCCTTTTGGTGCTTGGAGCAAGGTGTGACATTCCTTGCAGGTTGGGGGTCGAGGACGCGTCGATGGATGCGAAATAAAGCCGAGAGGAGGTGATTTGATGGAATGAAGCCGAGGAGGAGGTGACACCGGTATTTCCACCCCTCCCTCCCTCCATCCTTCCTTGCCCTCTGCTTGCCCCCCTTCGCCCTCCATACGCACGCTCATGCACTCACACACACACAAAGCACACTCTGTTGCGCGCTCTCCTTCCCCTCTCTTTCACACACTCAACTCTGTCATTCCCAATTCCACTCCCTCTTCCATTTTGCCCACACCCCAAAGCCAACATTTCTTTAAGGCACTCCCCACCCATCGTCCATCCAATGCCCTCTCTTTCTCTTCCTCTTCCTCTTCCTCTCCTTTCGTTGTCCACTTTCTCCCGGGTTTTTCCCCCTGCCGTTGCTGACGTACATTTTGCTTGTTGGTTTGAACCTTTCATTGTTTTTTTTTTTTTTTTTCTATTTTCCCCTTTGAAACCACAGCTTTTTTTTTTTTTTTTTTTTTCGATCACAAATCACACCTCGACAGCGCCAAAGTTCACTCTGCAAAACCACGACAGCAGCTTCTTTGTTGGTCATTGCCGTTGTCATCATCGTCATTGCCACCGTTGTCCTTGGAGCTGCAGCGTTGGCGTCGTCGCGTCGTTTTGTGTCGCCGCCGCGGTTTGTCTCGTCGCCATCATCATCATCATCATCATCATGTCGAACACGTACCCGTTAGCGGCCTCTGCAGCAGCCGAAGGGCTCGCGTCCAATGAGCAACACCACCACCATCATCATCATCATCATCACCATCACCATCACCCCAACCAGAACCAGAACCAGAACCAGAACCAGCAGCAGCAGGACCACGCTCACCAACCGCCGCCGCAACAGCAGCTGCCACCAGACACGCGGTCCCGACTCATCGCATCGCCCGCCCCTGCCGCCCCTTATGCTGGTGGTGCCGACCACCCCGCCTCCACAACCACCGCGCAGCCCCATTCCAGCACAAGCACGGCGGGCAGCACAGACCAGCAGACTGCGCAGCAACAGCAGCAGCAGCAGCAGCTCCTTAACGGCAGCAACCCAACAGGCGCAACTTTTGCTGGGGGCGCGCTTGCCGCTCCTCTTGCGTCGCATCCGCCACCTGCCGCTGCTGGGCTGACTGCGTTTCATCCAGCTCAAGTGCAGGATAACGACCGGCTCGCTGCTGGCTCAAGCGGTCTCGCTGCAGCGTCCCAGGACGTTGCCCCCTTTTCCTCGTCTTCGAACGTGTCTGCGGACGGCAGCAGCAGTGGCAACGTGTCACTCCCTCCACGATTGCCGCAGCAGGACACGAACAGCACGTCCCCGAGCATGTTCTCGCTGCCTGGGTCTTCCTCGATGATGCTGGATCAATCTGGTAGCAACCCTTACGCGTTCGCACCTAGCAGCCACGCCCCACCGCCAATCTTCCCGTATCCGCCACCCCTCATGCCCTCTCACATGCCGTCAATGCCGTCAATGCCGCTGTCGCACCCCATCGGCCATTATGCTGCCGTCGATGGCGGACGCATGCCTGGGTTTGCGCCCATGAATCCAGCAGATGCACTGCAGCAGCAGCAGCAGCAGCAGCAGCAGCAGCAGCCGCAGCAGCAGCCGCAGCATCACCAGCACCTCCAGCACCAGCACCAGCAGCAACTTCCAATGTCCACTGCTGCGGGGTTTTACGGGTGGAAGCCGCAACCCATGCCCCAGCAACCCATCCAGCTGCCGCATCAGATGCATCAGCAACTTCAACACATCGTGCAGCACCCACAGGCCAAGCATCCACAGTCGCAGCTTCCGCTTCCTCAACAGCTGCAACCGCAGCAGCAGCAGCAGCAGCAGCAGCAGCAGTCAACTTCATCTCGGATGTATTCTTCGTCGCTCGACGAAGCAATGCAACCACGCCTCCCTGGCGACATTAAATCTGCGCAACCCGGTCCGCTGCCTTTGCTTGTGGCCGAGCCTGTGGACGGTGGTGCTGTTGTTTCGGAGGTTTCCGTGTCCAGCTCGGGCTTGCAAAACGGCTCCATCTCTGCCGCATTGTCAACCAGCACGAGCATCAACGGACAACTCACAACGCCTGCACAGCAACAGCAACTGCAGCAACAAGCGCCCAATTCACAGCTAGCGTGGTGGTCGAACAATTCGCTTGCTTCGGGCGCCTCTCCGATGAACGCTTCGATGAGTACCGCCAGCTCCACCGTTTCCCAGCGGAGCAGCTTGCTGTCACTAAGTCCGTTTGTTGCCATGCAAGCATCGGGTAGCTTTGATCACTCGCATAGCTCGCAAGCTTCGCAGAATTCGGCATCGCCGCACTATTCAATGCTTCCACCTCCGCCCATGTACATGCAGCAACCGCAGCCGCAACACCAGCAGCAACCCCAACAATCACAGCAGCAGCAGCAGCAACAACAACAACAACAACAACAACAACAACAACCGCAGCAGCAACCGCAGCAGCAGCAGCAGCAACAACAACACCCCATTCATGCTGGAATGCCAACGCAACTCAACTCCTTTCCATCTGGAGAGTTTCAACGCTCGCCCGTCATGTTCACGCCACAGGACTTGCCACAGCATGCCCACTCGCATCTCCAGTCCGGTCAACTCGGACAACCATTCAACTCGTTCCCACCACCTCCTGGCATGCCCCTGACGTCCACGCCGCTGGCCCACCCACAGCAGCAACACCAACAGCAACAGCAACAGCAACAACAACAACAGCAGCAGCAGCAGCAGCATCTACGGATGCAAGGCTTCCACCCGACGCCCCTGCAACCGTACATGTACCCACCCCAACACCTCCAACAAGGGCCTCCTCATCCGGTCAACCAGCCGCTGCACCTCACAGCTTCCTCTTCGCAGGCCGATTTTGATCTTGATCTGCAACGCCAGCACCAACAACTCATTGCCCCGCCCGGCCAGCATGCAGGCCACCCTGGTGTTACTTCGGGATTTCCTGGAGTCCTTCCTTCCCAGTCAAATGGCGGAGCGTTGCCTCCAACAGCAGCATTTGCTTCTGGTTTCCTGGGCACTGGACCTACAGTCTATCCTCCAGCGTCGGTACAACACCAGCAGCAACAGCATCAGCAACTACACCAGCATCATCATCAACAACAACAACAGCAGCAGCAACGCCGGTCGATCAAGCCGCCGCGGAGGCGAAAGCAAAGCAATGGCACACCGACTGGTTCGAGCCATCCATCTCGTGCTGACGAAATCTCCGTTGTTGCCATCAGGACAGAGGCCGCGCCCGGCGAGGAAAAGGAAGACTCTGAGGAGAGCGACGAAGACGCGGATGATTCACGGGTTGACGATGGGACCACCTTTGTCCGAGCCAAGCGCGTTCAACGCCGTCGGGCCTCGTATGCTGTCGACCACGAGGAGCACAAGCAGTTTGTCTGTCCTCATGAAACATGTGGCAAGTCGTATTGGAAAAACTCGCACCTCAAAGCGCACATTCGCATTCACACTGGCGAGCGACCTTACGCTTGCACCTGGCCCGATTGCGGGTCGTCCTTTATGCGCTCCGATGAGCTTACTCGACACATGCAAAAGCACAGCGGTGCAAAGCCGTACTTGTGTGCACGGTGCGGACACACCTTCCGGCGGTCCGACCATCTCGCCATGCATTTGCGACGACATGCGCGTCGGGAGAACAATCCCAACGTTGTGACGGACGCGTATCTGCGCATCTCGTCCGACGCTGCGTTGGATCAGGACGGCCATGCTACTCCCAGTGCGACGCTTGCGTCTGGCTCTGCAAGCGAGCTTCCTCACCTGCTGCCCGTCGAAGCTGCATCCGGATCCAGCTGATTTCGCTCACTTTTCGTCATTGTTTTTTCTCCGTCATTGCTTCATCCTATCACACACACCCCCCAGCTTATTCTTCCCCCCGAATTCAAGCTCTTGTTTCTCATTTGCTCGTGCTCATTTTTTCAAACTAGCATCTCTACGCTGTTGTCGTGATTGTAGACATTGTTTTGATTTTTACCCCGACTTTCACGTTCTCTTGTACTTTTTTTTCTTTCTTTCTTTTGCTTTTGTGCCATTGTCACTCCTGATCTTTTAATGCATGCGTTTATTCCCTGTTTATTATCTGCTGCCATAGAATGACCATTCTACAGACTGTGTTTGTATTTTGGGGTTTGGTTTTCATTGTTTTTTCTCCATTTTAACAAGAATGAACAAAAAGCACATTGAAGATCATCCAACAATCTCAACCATCCGTCATTGCGCTTGCTCAAATCCCTCTGGTTGGCGGACAGACGCGGGAAGTGGAACGGCGTTGCCGAGTTGGCGCTTTGGCACGGGAGTAACCAGGGTCGACTGATTTAGAATCTGTTGCGCCATTGGATTTTGTTGCTGCTGCTGAGGTGTCATCATCATCATCATGGACTGTGAGGATTGGTAGCTCTGCACCGCCTGTGGCTGTTGTCCACCCGCAGATCCAAGCGACTCGCTGGTGCCGCTGCTGTTACTGCTTGGGCCGAGGAGCTGTTGCGGCGCGACGCTGCTGTACGAGTTGTCAATCATGTTCAACTGCTGCGTAAAGAGCGGCGCGTCCGTGTACTTGATAATGTTGGGTCCCAGCAATCGCTGCACAAACGCAGAGTTGTCCTCGCGATGGCGGATGCGCTCGACGGGCGTCCAGGTCTGGTCGGCCTCGAGGCGGTAGGATCCGACAAATGTGTGTGGCGTGCCCCGCGCACCCCACTCCTCAGGCGACAACAGTGACAAGTATGGCACGCCATCGTCCTGGGGCCCGTCGCGGCGGTACAGATGGTACGTGGTTCCCGCACGCTTGGTAAAGTTACACGCAGCGCGGTGCAGATCGGCGTCGCGTCGCGCCTCCTCCATAAACACTCGCGCCTGCATCTGAAGCAGTCGGATTTGGTCGACAATGACCTGCATCTTAGCACCCGTCGTGGCGCGCAGGGTCACGTCCGCGTCCTGGATTGCTCGCGCGAGGTCGACCAGGTGCTCACGCGGGGCGCCCGCCGTCGCAGTCAGCACGTTGGTGTCCAGCGACGACAGCTGCACAGTGCCAAGTGCGTCGGCATTGACTGTCGCGTACTGTGCCACGGCGAGCCGCTCTGCCGCCATGTCGCTCGCACCCGCCCCGTTGCCGGCCGTCGATGCTCCACTGCTCGACATGTGTTTGTTTATTACAGTATGATAAGAGATGAAAGAAGAAGGAGTGTGTGAAGCAACTTGATTTTGTTTTGGATCCATGCTTCTCTGAGTACCCTTTGCATTGCATTGCAAGCTGCAGCGGTAATCCAAATCCAAATCCAATGCAATTCAATACAAAATTTTCAGTCCTTTTTTTTTTTTTTTTTTTTTTTTTTTTTTCCATTCGTTTTCCTCCCATCAATGTCGAGCCAGCAGCATCCGCTCATCTCGGCGCCCGTTGCGGCCGTGCCCATGAGCTCGGCGACGAGCGCTGCGTTTGGCTCTGGCTCTGGCCCTGTCGCACCGCCGCGCACTGGCGCGACGTCGCCCGTGTCTGCGTCGCGGCCAAACCGCCCACAGTCGCCGCCAGTGGTCGTGCGCGCGTCCTCAGCCATCCCGGATGACGATGCGGTGCCGCTCGCAGAGAGCGAGTACAACATCAACAAGATCACCGAAATCCAGGCGTCGTTCGTCGGCGGACAGGTGCGAAAAAAAAAAACCTATTGAAAACCATTGAAAAACCATTGAAAAACCCTTTTTTGTTGAATTTTTCAAATTTTGGGTTCAAATGTCTGAGATTTTGCGAGATTGCAACCAGTTGAAAAATCAAATGTCTTGTTTGGCTCACGTTGAGAAGGAAAAAAAAAATTCAATCATCGACAGTCGCTGCTCGCGCCGGGACGCGTCTTTCTGCATGAAGGCACTCTGCTCAAGCAATGCCGCAAATCGCTCAAGCCCCGTTATTTTGTCATGTTCAATGACCTGTTGGTATGCGGAAAGTAGCTGTTGATTCGTTTGTATTGGGTCTTTTCGTTTCTGTGGGGAAGTACTCACTCGATGATGGTCGACACGACTTTTCTTATTTTCAAGGTGTACGGAACATCGTTGGCGAAAGGCCGCTATGCCAAGCAAGTCGCCCTCGAATTGGACCAAATGACTGTCACTGCCCAATGCCACTACCTCCCGACCGTTTACGACTCGGAGAACAATATTGATTTTGGTGCGTGTCAGCTCCTCCTGCTGCTGCTGCTCCCATTGTATCATTCCACTCACCCCTTACTCTTAATTCTATTGATGTTCTCTAAGATGCCATGAACGGATTCCAGATCAGCCACAAAACCAAGTCCTTCCATGTCATTTCCCACAGCGCTGCTGACAAGGCGCACTGGCTTTCGCTGCTTCAGCAGTATATCGAAAAGGCAACTCAGAAAAAGGGTGAGTGAAAGCATCATGCTACCGTCCTCGTATCTACACGCCGTTGCGATTGCTGTCCTTCCATTTATTTTTCAACTGTTTCAAATTGTTCGAACAATCAGGCAAAGTTCCCTTGAGCCACGTTGCGGCAGTGTGGGTCCCTGACGCCAAAGTAACGACTTGCATGGTTTGTCAAAACAGCAAGTTTACCACCTTCAACCGCAAGCACCATTGCCGCAACTGTGGCAAAGTCGCGTGCGGAAATTGCACTTCGCAGTCGTGGCTCCTTCCGATGTCCTCCAAGCCGCAGCGTGTTTGTGACGAATGTGTGGCTCTTTTGAAGAAATCCAGCGCTGGCGCGTCTTCTCCTGCCATAACTGCAACCCCATCCAGCGCTGCTGCTCCCGTTCCTGCCGCAGCTGCTGCTGCTCCGCGTCCCCAGCCAGCTCCGCGACGCCCAAAGCCACCGCCCGCAGTGCCGACTGCATCGTCCACTGCAAACGGGCCCTCCTCGCCCTCTGCTCCGGCAAACGACGACGACAGCGGCTCTGGCACGGACTCGGACGACGACACCAGCGATACGGACGCTGAAGATGAGCCCCAACCGAGCGCTCGGCCGCAATCAGCGCCGCGACCAGCGGCACCCGCCCCTGCACAGGTATGGGACAATTGTTTGTCGAGTTATGGAGCAAGTGGTGAATAGGATTGGAGCGCCATCTCACCTTTCGTGACTTTGGTTGGGTGTTGTTTGTTTGTGACTTCACTGCAGCGAACGTCCCGCTTTGGCGATCTCGATCAAACTATGAAGGCTGTTGTCAACCAACAGGCTCTTGAAGCTAAGGGCGCAATGGAAAAGGTTTGCCTCGATGGATGAGCTCTGCCGCATGCGTATTCTGGGACGTGAACTGACCTATCGTTCCTGTCGATCGTCACAGGATGCGGCCGCAGCAGCAGCCAATACCACGCCTGCACCTACTGCACCTGAGACCACCAGTGCAGAGCCAACGCGCCGCCCGCCCGTTGGAGTTCGCGTATTACCGGTAATTTGGAGTTCTCTTTCTTGCTTCATCTCTATCTTGGTCAAGTCTCGCAGTATTCAGTTTTTGTGGATTGACTTGATAGGTTATCGGAGCACCTGCTTCTGCGACTGCTCCTGCTGCTACTGCCGAGCCAACCGTCGCATGCACGGAATGTGGCATCATGCTCAAGCGAGGCGACTTTGCCATGCTCAGCGAAAAGCCGTACTGCAAGCCGCATTTCAAGGTGAACTTTGCCAAACAATCGGCTGCGGCTGCCCCCAAGCCCTCCGAGCCAGCTGTTGTCGTGCCGGCCGAGCCTGTGGATGATGGCCCTGCTCCCGTTCCTGCCCCTCGAAAGAAGAAACCGGCCGCTGGCAGCACTCCTGCTGCTCCCGTTGCAGGAGATGCTGCGGTGGTTTCTGCTGCATCGGCTCCTGCTTCTGCTCCTGCAGTAGTGGCAGTCCCTGTTTCTGCCGAGCCTGCGACTACGACCGCGGCTGTCACAGAGCCTGTTGAGAAGCCTGCCCCTGCTGCTGCGCCAGTGGAAAAGCCTGTGCCTCTGTCAATGCAAGTTCTGCAAGCTGCTGAAGACACGCCTGACGAGGCCGTCCCGGAAACGCCCGCTTCGGAGCCGGTCGATTCGCTCGTCCGTTTGAATTCGCTCGAGCAAGCAACCGCTGAAAACCTGGCCGCCGCTGCCGCTGCTGCTGTTGCTGCCGCTGCTGCCGCTGCTCCTGCTGCCGTTGCTGCTTCCGCTCCTGTGGAAACCAGCGAACACGTCGCTCCCGCTGCTGCTGTAGCTGAACCCGAGCCAAGCTCGCCTGAAGGGCAGGACTCGGCAACTGCTGCTTCTGCTGCCGCTGCACCCGGCACTGCTCGTCGCCGTGGCCCTCGTCGTCCAAAGTTTGACAAGAAGGAAGGTGACTCTGCTGGCTCGGAGGAGCCAGAAAACTGAGCTTGATCTCGCTTTGGCTTTTTCTTTGTTTTGTTTTGCACATCTATTTTTGTACTGCATGGGTTTGGTGAGCATGGCCTGCGTTGTGTGTTTTGCCTTGGTTTGCTGGTTTGATGCTGCGACAAGCCCGCAGGTTTTCAATTCGAACGCAACACCACAAGTAAAAGCTTGATCGACATCAACAATAGTCGTTTGGAAACATAGTTATGCAGCAAAGGTACACACTTAAAACTCGACACGACAACGGGGCAGTCAGCAGCGAAGGAAAACAAGACAGTGAAATGCACACTAGGAGAAGGAGGAGGAGGAGGGGGGAAAAAGATTGTAACAGCAATCCAAATTTTCTCAACGGGTAGGTACTGGAGGTTTTACACGCCAGCTGTTCATTGAGAAGCAAACGAAAAGGACAAAAATAAAACGTCAGTACCTCGTCAAAAGTCAAACCCGACGTTCGTGCTTCTGCAACATACCAGCTTCAAGAGCGTGCGTGGCAAAGTACTTGACATCACCATCGCCATCTTCTTGCAAGCTTTGCAAGACGGGCTTCATGTGAGTCTCGATAACATCCTTGGAGATGCGCATGGCAATCTTCTCAAGGGTCTTGGCAACGTTGAAGCGCACGTTGGGGACGGTGTCCTTGGCCATCGGCAAAACAACAGGCAGAATCATGTGGGTGAGGGAGTCGACGTCGACAACGTCGATGAGGAGCTATTAGAGCGGGGTTGGCAGAGGAGCGCAGAAACAACAAGTTAGTCACACATAGCCCCCCCCACCGAAAATAAGCAACCACATCATCTGCCTCGCCGCTTACATTCACTGCAAACAGAGTGGTCATGCGGTAAAGGTAGTTAGGGTGTCGGTACATGGACAAAACCTTGGGAATGATGCTGGATCGGGCCCAGTCGAGGCCGAAGGTATCGACAAGCTTCTTGATGTTGAGGGTGGCAGCCTCGCGGATGCTGAAAACGCAGTCACCAAGCCATGTCATGCACAGGTTGCTGAGCTTTTCATCAAAGAACTCGACGCCCTACTCAAAACGAAACAAAACAAACAGAAAAGTCAGTCAACACAATTCAACCCACAAACACCGCAGGGCTCAATGCAAACCCAAAGCAAGATCAACAACGTACAAGCTGGGAAGCGAGGAGAGGAATGTACTCGATGATGGCGAGACGCACACGCCACTGTCGGTCCTCTGCAAGATCCACAATCGCAGGGAGGAGGGACTGGGACAGCATGTCAATGCCAATGACGCGGTTGACGCAGTCGAGCTTGGAAATGATGTTGAGGCGAACTTCGGGGAACTCGTCCTTGAGGAGCTGCAGGAAGACGGGGAGCAGGTGCTCGACGGTGTGGTCTCGGCCGAGAATGGGAGCGAGAAGCATGACCACCGAGGCAAGAGCAGAGCGAACGTGCTGCGAGTTGTCGTTGGACAGCTCCTTGACGCACGGCATCATGAGGGTGAGCACAGCGTTGAGGCGGACGTCCTCGTCGAGGTTGTTGGCAAAATCGGGGATCTTTTGGGAGGCAATGGTGCGGACCTCGGCCTCGTTGTCCTTGAGCAGAGCCACAAAGAAGTTGAGCAGGTCGGCCTTGGTGATTTCAGTGCCGACGGCGCGCTGCAGATCGATGAGCTTGTCAGCGAGCATGTAGCGCACACGCCATGACTTGTCGACGGCTGCGGCGCGAACCGATGGCATGATCAAGGTCTCATTCTCTGCAGGAGTGAGCAAGCGAGCGATGGCGACGCCGCCCTCGACAGCGAGAAGGCGAACCGAGTCCTGAGAGGAAGAGAAGAGAACAGAAGAGAAGAGAAGAGAACGGAAGAGGAGGTAGTGCAACCAAAAGAAAAAACAAAGAAAAAAAATAGGCAACAACGTATGAGCACAACGAAATTCATGCCTCCACACACGTCACAGACAAAAAGAAAAAGCAAACAAGCACACAAACCTGCTCGTCTTGGGCAAGGGCAGTGAAGGCAGTCATGAGCTCGGTCTTGACAAAGGCGGGCTCGATGACACCGGCAAACTCGCCAAACTTGGCGGCAGCGGCGCGACGAACCATCGGGGTCTCGTCAATGCACAGCTGCGCAAAGCTCTGACGAAGCTCGGCCTTCTTGGCATCGTTGTTGAGCCTGTACGCAGCGGCGAAAAGGCCGCAGGCAGAGATGCGCGATGTAAACCAATCGCCCGTGGCAAGGCGGTGGACGAGCGGCACCAGGTGCGTGTCCAGCTGTGCAACGTCGAGGCTCTCGGCGATCTTGCGGAGCGAGAGAACGGCCTAGAGGAAGACAGAAAAAAAAAATAAGAATGAGCCAACTGAGACAGACAGCGAGTCAGACACGACACGACGTGGGTTGTTTTTACCTTCTCGCGCACGGCAGTCTCTTCGACGCCAGCGAGGCTCTCGAGGGGTGCCAGGAGTGTGTGAGCGTGCTCGGGGCCGCCGACCAGCGGGACAAAGTTGCCAAGCTCTTCAGCCAGAGCCTGCAGGACTTCATCCTCGTCGTCGATCGAGTCTGCGCGTCAGAGGGAAACAAACAGCGCAAGTTTTTGTTGTTAAGTGAGTGAATGAGCTTTTGGACAAGAGTGAGAGCGATGAGAGGAAGACTAACAAAAAAAAAAGAAAAAGAAAAAAAAAGCCACCAAGCAAGAAAATGGTAGAGGTGGGTATTAGAGCGCCGTATCACTAAAGCTGCTTAAATATGGCATCGGATACGACGACCGCTCACTAACCAGCGATTTGTTTGCATTCGATTTTTTTTTTCATTTTTTTATTTCCGTTTTTTTTTTTTTCACTTCGGCCCAGCGTTCGCAGGAGCAGCAGCGCCACCGCAGCCACCACTCTCCCGCGCACTCTGTCTTCAAGCCAGCCAAGCCACCAAAACAGAGGGACGGCGTTCAGCCGCAGCAGCCTCACATTGTGCCAAAGAGAGAAACAGCAAAGAACAAAAAATAAAAAAAAAATAATAAAAAATAATAAAAAAGTCTGCTTTTTGAACGATGAAAGCAAACAAAACTCAAAGGAAACCGAAAACCGAGTGAAGAAGAACGAGAACGAGAACGAGAACGAGAATGAAAGAGCGAACGAGAAGGGGAGAGCGAACGGAAGGGGAGGGGAGGGACAGAGAGAGAGACAGAAAAAGACAGAGAGACAGAGACAGAGAACGGACCGTTGAGGAAAGGGACGAGCTCGACGCGCGTTCGCTCCTCGCCAAGCGCAAGGCCGATCGTCGACAGGCGGCGGATGGAGTTGAGACGCAGCTGCACGTCGTCGTTCTTCAGCTCGTCAATCAGCACCGCAATCGGGTACAGCGAGTCGTCTCCTTCGTCCATCGGTGTAGCCATCGTTTGAGTTCGTTCTCTTTGCAAGTGGGGTTTTTTTGTTTAAAGAAGAGTGAGCAGGGTTTTCTGAGATGGCGAGAGATCTGTGAAAATGATGAAATTGTGAGATGCAAATCGCGAGTTTATTCAGATCAGTAAAACAAAAAAAGTGGAGGGGGGCTGGAGTTGGAGTGGAGATGAGTGGCGGCTTTATTGCTTTGAAACGATGAAGAAAGCTGCGCCGAGTCTCTCATGCTGCCGCCTGAGGTCTTAAATTGAAAGGGAGCAAAGTTGGTCAATGTCTGACTGCACTGTCCTTGTAGGTGGAGCGACCCCGATGCGAGTGCCGTGGTTTGAAACACTGACTCACAAAAAAAACCTCAAATCTCCACTCGTCTGGGCTTTTTCGCTGGTCTGCCCAATCTGCTGCCATTCATCCAACACACTCATCCACTTTGCACTCGCTTCAACTAACTACCTCGATCTGGGCTGGATTTGGATGCTCAGTCAAGCTTTTTTGTTTTTTGGGTACTTTTCCAACTTGCTGCCCTCTCCAATGCCGATTCCACCGCCGCCGACCTTCCCATCGCTCCAGCTGGTGCTCGATGCAGAGCACGGCGTCCTGTGGATGACGCTCGACCGCCCGAAGGTCAGTCCGTTGGGCAAAACCCGGCGCACTCTCTCCGCTCAAATCCCGCTCTTCCGACTTCCGACGGGATTTGTTTGATCTTCAGTGTTTCAACCCGGCTCTTGGAGTTTGGGGAGAAGCTAAGCGAAAAATGGGGGTATTTGAATCATGGATACGAATATGTGGATGAACTTCGGATGGATCCAAGTTTCGACCTGTGATTTGTTTGCACAATTGGTGATTCTAACGACTCGTATGTTCAACTCGAATTGTGATTGCGTAGAAGTACAATGCGATTGATGGACCGCTGTACGACAACATTGTCCGCGCCCTGGATTATGCGGCGCAAACGGATGGCGTGAATATCGTGGTGCAGTATTTTGTGAAACCGATTTGGAGAGAATTCTGCTGAGATTGTCCAGGAAAGCGCTCATCTGCATCTGCTGCTTGGCATCATTCATAGGTGCTGTCGGGCAACGGAAAGTACTTTTCCAGCGGAAACGATCTCGCAAGCATGAATCAGCAGTACGCCGAAGCCGCCGAAAACCCAGGTTTGTGTCTTGCGTTTGCTTTCCGTCTTGTTCAATCTCTCGGAGCATGTGTTTGGAACTGATTTTTTGTCGCTTGCTTGTGATGTGATAGACGGCCCGCAAGCAATGTTGGACGCTTCTCGCAACCGATTCTCCAAGTTTGCCATTCGATTCATCACCTTCCCGAAAATCCTTGTGCTGGCTTTGAACGGCCCAGCCGTCGGTAAGCACGGATTGCTTTGTGTGTCTGGCTGTGGAAACAACCGCTGACTCGCGCTTGTCTCTCCCTTTCACGCTGACAGGCATCGGCGCAACCATCATTCCTCACGCGGACTTTGTCTACGCCAGTGCGGATGCGACCATTTACACTCCATTCACGGATCTTGGCCAATCGCCCGAGGCAGTGTCGTCAATGACCTTCCCAGGTAAGAAAAGGACGCGCTCAAACGACTCTGCTATCACCAACTCTAACATGGCGTTGATTCTCGCCAGCAATCATGGGCATGGCGCGCGCAAACGAGGTGCTGATTTTGGGACGAACCTTCAATGCGAACGAGTGCTTCCAAGCCGGCTTGTTCAGTGCTGTCTTTTCTCCGGAAGAGTTCCGGCAAAAGGTCCAGGAGCGTGTTGCCAAGTTGGCCGACAAGCCGCCTGGCTCGTTGCTGGACTGCAAGAAGGTCAGTTCACGCTCCGTTTCGATGCTTGTCATTTCGTCCGTCCTTGCATTGCCTCGCATTGAACTCAAAACGAGCCTATCTTTCAATCCACCTTACACACACACTCTCTCTCTCGACAGCTCATCCGGGAGAAGCTGATCCCTGCTTACCTCGACACAAACGAGCGAGAATGCAATTTGCTTAGCCAACGGTACGTATCTCGCTGTTGTTGCTCTCGCGTGGGGGTTTTCATCTCGCAGCTGACCATCTCTGCTTGCTCTTTGTATCGAATCTTTCTGCCATCTTGTCTTGCAGCTGGGCGTCCGACGAATGTGCTGAAGCGCTGATCAAGTTTGCCTCTCGTCGTTCCAAGTTGTGAAGCAAAATTTCCGTTCGCAATAAACAGACTTTTTTCCCCTCCCTTCTCTCTCAACCCTCCGTCTACATTTACGATGGTCGCTTCCATTAATGTCCGAGTCTGAGATAACTTGTCTCAGTCTCTTTCTCTGTCTCTTGTTCGTTTGGTCAATGTCCTCTGCAATCACTGAGGACGCCATCGCCGCCGCCACTGCCGCCGTCCTGGCTGCTGCGGCTGCCAATGCCCTCGCTGCGACCACTGCCAGTGCTTCGAGCACGGCTGCGGCGAGTGGGAGCTCGTCCTCCGCTCAAACGCCGGCACCGGCCTCGTCCGCTTCGCTCTCCGACTTCCCCTTTGCCACCGCCGCCGCCGCCACAGCCTCAATGCCGTCCTCCAGCTTGTCTGCGTCTGGATCTGGGACGGGGCCTGGGACGGGGACGGGGATGGGGTCTGGTTCAGCTGCCGTCCATGGCTTCTGCCTCTGCCAGTCGCCAGCAATCCCGACCGAAGGCCGTCCGACAGTCACCTGCGACAACTGCAGCGTCGGATGCCACGCAGACTGTGTCAACCTATCGCAGGAAGTGGTGCGGATTGTCGAGAGCTACGTCTGCCCGCTCTGTCGAGGTAACCAATCCTAATGCACTCAGATCAGAGTCTCAGAGTCTCAGAAAATCAGAAAATCAGAGTCTCAGAGAATCAGAGTATCAGAGTAGTGCCGGTCGAGTATATCGATCCGCATGACGCCTTTGCAATGTTCGCAAAACCAACTTCGTATCGGATACTTGATTTTCTCTCAAACAGCTCAGAACGCAGCACGGCGAATCAAGTACAAGCCAAATACATTGCTACTCGAGGGATGTATTTGGAAATCGTTGTAGAATTATCACCAAACGTTTCTGCATTTCAATTGCTGCCTTGAGACATTTGAGCCCCGATTGCTGACCTGGCTTTCTTGGCTCGCACTCGCACTTTAAAAGAGCTTTGCGTCGTGTAGGAACGCCGGATGCGATCAGCCAGCTGGCGTGGGATCAAAGTATTGCACAGCAGCGTGCGGAATCAGCGTGGCTGCTCGCGCAATCCGGCGAGTGCTGCCGCCAACGCAAGCTCAATGGAACCAGCAGTCTCACGTCACTTTTGCCGTCGCAGCGGCGACCGACGACGACGAGCGCGTGTTGCAGCAGCTGGAAGAGACGATGGAGCTCCGAAAGCAAGAGGTTCTCGCCATCAATCAAACCATGCGCGACCTCATGCTTCATCTCGCTCGGATACCCAATCTCAAGCCAGAGTCCCCTGCAGAAAGCACGCCAGTGAAGCGCGAGCGCGAGGACGGCGGATCTGACCACGACGACGATGCTTCTGACGGCGATGACGATGACGACGACGGCAAACACGCGACCAAAAAGCGTCGTGTTGATGGTGCCGGCGACCTCGGCGAGGTTGACTGCTTTTCCTGTGGCTCGTCCCTCACTGGCCTGTCGATTGTGAAGCACTTGGAGTCCTGCTTTGCAAAGGTTTTGTTTGTGCTTTGGGTCTCAGAGTTTGCGGACGATTTTGTTGTTGTGGTGGCTTCTCTCATGGCCATTTGCTTTGCCGTGCGTTCCGCTGAATGCTTTGTACAAACCAGGTTTCACAACGTGTCCCAACCATGGGCTGGGTGGCAGGAGACGCTGCGGAGAATGACGTCTTTTGCAACTATCAAGAGTCAGTCGATAGCTACTGTCGCAATCTTGCGATATTTTGCACACAGCACAACCGCAAAATGAAACGCAAGGTATAGTGTGGCAAAATGTCGGAGAGATGTAGAGGACGAATCTGTGCTTGTTTTGACATGCCAAAAGCCATAGACTGACTCGAAATACGTCCTTGGGTTCGCCGCACAGAATATCATCCGGCAATACACAAACAAGGATGTCTGTGGACATCTCGAAACAAACGGCTCGTGCTGCATGCTCAAGCGAGGCGATTGCAAGCTGCATGTTGGTTGGGAAAAGATTCGGGTGGCAGAGCTCAAAGTCGAGGCGATGGTCAAGGTGAGCAGGCAGCGAATTGCCGATGAATGACCCACCTGTTTGCTCAATTTGCTTCAATCTTTGTATCAGATACAACAATTCGGCAAGGCTATGATGCTTGCCACCGATGCCAAGCGAAGGCTGTCGTCACGAGAATGCGGAGCGGCTTTGAGTTTACATTCTACCACTCGGCACTCTTAACATTGTCTGATTTTGTTGCGTGTCTCTCAGTTGTATTTTCAAGTCAGTTAGTTATCTCCCAAGTTATCCTCTGATTCATGCCGCTTTGGTGATTGTCGCAAAACGGAACGCAAACAAAAACAAACGAACGGTCGCATTTGCTTTTTTGAACAAACGATGGAAACCAAAGAACAGAAAAAAATGATAGCTGTAATTACATCTTAAAGTCCAGCAAAATGTTGTCAATCAGACGGGTCTTGCCAACCTTGATGGCGCCGGAAAGGATGGCGCCGTTCTTGTCGTCAATCGTGTCCACCTCCTGCAGAGAGTTGCCATCGGCAATGGAAATGTACTGAATGGTGACACTCGGCTCGGTTGCAATCACCTGGCGGACGACCTCGCGGAGAGCAGCGGCGCTGCGCTCGCCACGTTTCAAATAGTGCTCGTTGAGGGCGGCTTGCATGCCCCGGTACATGATTGGCGCAATGGCGCGTTCTTCGGGGGACAGATACACGTTGCGACTGCTCATGGCCAGACCATCCTTCTCACGAACGGTCGGGCAGACGCGAATGTTCAGCGGCATGAAGAGGTCGTGGACCATCTGACGGAGAATCACGCACTGCTGGACGTCCTTTTGCCCGAAGAAGGCCGTTGTTGGCTGAACAATGTTGAAGAGCTTGCTCACAACCGTGGCGACACCCAGGAAGAAGTGCGGCCGCACCGAGCCTTCGAGCAGCTGGGACTTGCCGCGAACCTCGACGAACGTGCCAACCTTGCCGAACGCATCGGTGCCCGTGCTGCCGTGGTACATTTCCGCCACTTCCGGCAGGAAGACGAGGTCAACGCCTTCTTTTGCGCACATTGCCAGGTCGTCCTTGTCCTGCCGCGGATACTTGTCAAAGTCCTCGTTCGCGGCAAATTGGGACGGATTGACAAAGATGGACGCGACGACCGCGCGCGAGTCCTTCTTGGCCTGCCGCATCAGCGACAGGTGCCCTTGGTGCAGACATCCCATTGTCGGGACAAACCCGACCTCGGTCGTGTGGCTGGTGGCGGGTGGGCTTGATCCGCCCTCCTGCTGCTGCTGCTGGAACTGGACCTGGCGCAGCTCGTGCCGTGCCTGGCGCATCTCGGCAACCGTCTTGGCCACAAACAGCGTGTGCTTGGTCGGATGGCGCGCTGCGACTTGCTTGGCCAAGCGACCGGGCGAGTACGCTGCGTCATGCCGAAACCGTGACCAAAGAGACAATGACGGAAGAAATTGGGGATTGAAATTGGATTCATGGAGAGTATGGAAGCAAAAAGGTACCAGTTTGTTGAGAGTCGGGTGGAAATTAGTGAACAAGTCAGTATGGAAGAGCATTTTAAATGAAAAAACCACTCATTTTTCGTTGCTAGCATCACCGTACGTTCGATCGACGCAGCGGTTGAGGCCGCGGTGGAGCCCATTCGACGGTACAGCATTGCAGACACGCCAACGGGGCGCGCGGGGAAGCGCAGCGCGGCAGCAGTCACCGATTGCAGGAAATGCATTGAGATGGGGAATGACTGAAGGCCTTCCAACTTTAAATCTGAGGCGATCTAAAGTACAATGTGGATATACCGACAGTAGATCTCAAAATGATGATGAATTAGCGGACGAGAAAGCTCCGAAATTCGTCGTCGTCGTTGCTTCTTATTTCGAACAACAAATAGAATGCTGGCTACACGCGAGCAAACAAAACACCTTGGTTGAACATGGCGCGCACAACTTCCAATCGCATGTCATTGCCTTCTTCGTCGGTTCCGATGGAGGGAAGGGCGTTGATGCGAACAAACGCGGGATAGGCCTTCTCTATGGCGGCAACGACAACTCGACCACCTTCTGGCAGCACCAAGGAAAGCGGTTCCTCGTCACGGTACAGACTAGCAGTAGAAAGTTGAAGCAAGAAGTCAAAAAAGCCCGAAAAGCTGGAGTGAGTCAAACTCGGGCAGACGGGCAAAACGAAAACTCTGCGTGGCTTGTTCCTTACCGGGCGTTCTGAGCCGAGTGATAGAGCAAGTCGCCATCGTTCTCGGTATCGGGATAGAGAGCAGAGATGTGAGCTCGAATGAATTTGACTTGCGACTTGAGTTGGATGTGATCGGATCGAACGGTGGCGTTCGTGAGAGCGAGCTAAGAAGAAGAGACAACAGATTGTGTAAGCGTGAGCCACACGGACGAATCGGACACCAGTCGAGCCAAAGCAGGAAAGCATGCGAACAATGTACCTCTTTCTCGCTCAGACGAGGTGCCAAGCAATCAATCACATATTCGCGTAAGAAGACGTCGCGAACGACCTCGGTGGTGAGCGCTGAGTTGTGGATGGCCGTCATGCTAGCGCTGAGCTGTGCACGCGCCGATGCTCCATTGTGCAAAAATGATGCAGGAACGGACTGCAGAAAAGGGGGGATGAGAAAGAACGGTTGGCAAGATGTCGATGAGCACGCACACACACATTTTCGGCCACCTACCTGCCGAATATCAATGGTGCCAGAGCGCGATGCGTGCTCGAGCACGGCGGGCATGGCCTTCTCCAAAAGATGGAACCAGCTGTTCTTTTGACAAGTTGAAATGGTAATGTGTAGCGACGGCTTGCCATCAGTAGTGCGTGCCTGACAACATCATGGACAAAAAAGAAAAAAGCGAGCGAGTGAGATGTGCCCATACCAATACGACGAATGGAACCACGCCCTACTCCCCTCATCCTAAGCTCACCTGGTGGATGGTGCCACGAGGCATGTACAGCAAATCACCAGGATTCAACTGGACAGTAATGAACGGCTCTTCAAGCTGATCGGCGGGAATATCGCGACTCGAGATGAAGGGAAGGACGGGATCGACCGGTCGTGGACGATGCAGCTTCCACTCTTTGGTGCCCTCCAGCTGCAGCACAAACGCGTCAATGTCGTCGTAGTGGGGCGCAAAGCCTTGGCTCTCGCACGGGGTCAAGTAGACGTTGGCGCCTGCACCCGCCCCGAACGCCTCTTGCAAGCGAGCAAGCAAGCTCCAGACGCGGTCGTCGTACGAGTGGGGGTTGAGCAGACGCAGCGAACAGCCGTCATCGAGGAAGCTTTGAGCGATTGGCGGGAGCACACGGCCAGGCGGGCTAACAGTCACGCGCTCGTCGTTCTCGTACAAGGTCACGTCCACATTCTTGGTAAAGTGGATGTCATGCTTGGAGAAGAGCTCAAACATTGTGGCGGTGCTAAACACCTCCGAGTAGTAGTTGGGTCGGGATCGACGCACGACCAGCGGCTTGGACTCCCAGAACGAGTTGAAGAATTCTTCCATGGTGATTGGCTTGAGCAAGCTTTCAAGAACCCTGTGATGAGCACAAGACGAGGATGGTGTTGTTGGAAGAGGACCAATTCGAATCAGGCAACAAAAACAACAACCAACATGGCAAAAACTCGTTACCGGCGAGCCGTGTCCAAGCTGCTCGACTCGACATCGCTTTCGTTGAATCCCGTGAACATTGTCTGCGGCACAGCCGCTGGGCGATTCTGGAACAGGACTGCCTCCTTGTCTACCAAAAGCAGAATTTTCAGAGCAGCAGCATTGAAAATGAGTGTTAAACTTTGGTTTAGCTTTCTGATCTTTTGCTTTTTGAGTTTTCTGAGATTTTTGAGTCTTGTGAATCTTTCTGAGTTTTTCCAAGATTTTCAGAGCTCTTGGTTCAGAGCTCTTGATCTTCGCGCTCATGTGCCATGTGGAAAAACGCATGTGCGCGCATTTACCCGAGGCGGCTTGCTTTGGCTTTGGCTGCAATCCGGCGGCCTTGTTGCCCTGCTGCTTCTTGGCAGCCTGAGCATTCGGCTGCTGCGTCTGCGGGGGCTTCTTGGGTGCTGTGGCAATGGCGTCGATCGCTGCGTTGAGCGCGTCGTTGCCGTACTTGGTTGGCTTTGGCTTCTTGCTGCTGCTGCTGCCAGCGACGCCGCCGCCGTTCGCAACGCCGTTCAAGCTCGCATTGCTGTCGCTTGTTGCGGGCTGAGCGGCAGTCGTGCGATCGCGCGCCGCCTTGGCGTTGGACAGCGCCCTGGTGGTCGAGTCCGGCTGTCCCTGGTGCTGCTTCCAGATGCCGACGCCCGCCTTGCCCGGTTTGCCCATTCTTCAAGAATCACACAAAAACAAGTAATAGTAGAGTGATTTGGTTTTTTTTTCTTGCTGCTTTTTTTTTGGAGGGTTGAACACAATGGGGATGAGTGCGATTTTGTTGATGAGGATGGATTGAACAACCAACAAAGTTGCTGAAATGTTGTTTGAGTAGTCTATCTGTTCATGATTCATATTCAGTCCTTTTCCTTTGTCTCCACTCATGGATCAGTTTGTCAAGAAGCCAAACCAAGTTGCCGCCTGGCAATCGTTCTTTGCTGTAACAATGCATTACCATTACAATTGCCTTTCTCCTTTTCTGCTGTTTTTTTCGTTCGCCGTTCCTTGCAAACGGTCGCCCCCTTTCTTGAGTTTCTTGCGCTTTCTCAACTCGACGCTGCAGTCAATCTCACAGACGGAAGACAACAGAAGGAAAGGAAACAAAGGAAGAAGGAAAAAAAAAAAAATCGAAAGATTGGCGCTTTTTTTTTTTTTTTTTTTTTTTTTTTGTGATTTCATCGCACTGCGGCTGGGTTTTTGTGTGTGTCAAAGTCGCGTTTTCGCCGCTCTGAGACGTTGAATCTTTGTTTGTAGCAAGCAAATTGCGTGAATCGTTGACTTGTCGTCATCCCTGAAGAGGGAAGGAAGGAAGGAAGGAAGGAGAAACAAAAAAACAAAAAAAAAAAAAAAAAAAAAAACAGTTCAATTTTTTGTTTTTTTTTTTTGTTCGGCTGCAAGTTGAAGCTTTGGCTCGGTCTTTGGGGGTGGGGCGGGGAGAGGGTCGTGAGTGGCGACTGTAGCAGCAACAAACCAATGTCGAAGGGGGGGACGGTGGCCGCAGTGGCCGTTGTCTGCAATTCAGAATCAGAAGAACGAACAAGATTTTTCGAGGTTTTTTTTTTTTTTTTTGATTTGTATGGAGTTTGCATTGGAAGCAAAATTTGTATGAGTTTTGCATTGAGGAGGCACCTTTCATCATTGAGCAATCCGTGTCATGATGCTTCACTTTATGATTCACTGCACGAGATGGCTAAGCGGTGGAGAGTGGGACGAGCCGAAAACTCACACTTGTGCTTTGGTCTTCGCTTGCTCTGAACAGCGCCCTGAGGTCCGCGACCTGCCAATCTTCCTGCGCGGCAAGAACGACCTCGCCATCTACCGTGGCGCGATGGGTGCCGTTGCCGTCACCGTTTCCGTCGTCCTGATCGGCCTCACTCAAATGTCCCTCAACAAGGGCCGAAAGTCCTCGTAACGAGCTGAACACTGCGCTTGTTACTTTGCCGTTTTTTCGCGCGCCGCTCCGCTCGATTCCTTGGTCTTTGATGCCTCGCCAATAGTGCGGTGCTGACGGCCACAGATGCTTGCTGTGTGGATGGCGGTTGTTGTTGTTGGATGTTCAAAGGCGTGCCTTTTTGTTGTTTTCGTGTAAAGTTTTTCTCTTCTTCCTTTCGACCCTCTCTGTTTGCTTTCCGCTTGCTCAAGTTGACACCGAGACAGATGGATGATTTGTCATTGAAGGTGGATATGCCATATGACACGCAGAAAATGAAAATGAAAATGAAAGCAACAAACAAAACACAAGAATCGACAATGGACGAGGTGGCGGCTTATTCTTCATGTCGACCAGTACCGCCGCTGCCATACACTTTGGACTGGCGCACAATCCCGTACGGCGGAGGTGTGGGCTGTTGCTGTTGCTGCTGCTGCTGCTGAGCGGACGAGTTGAGCTCGGATGCGAATCGCACGCTCAGCCTCGACTTGGGCGCGGTGCGAGAGCCTCCAGGTGATGATCCGCTCTGAGAGCTAGAATTGAGCTCGCCAGACGCCTCTGCGTCCATGGAAGCGGGGCGTAATTGCAACGTGGAAGACGTGTTTTCCAAAATTGGAGACATGGCGCGCAAGTTGGTCGGCGTCGAGCTCCGTCCGCTGGATGAAACCGGCGCGTTTGTCGAAGCAATGGAAGCAGCTGCGGGACTGCCGGTAAGAGCAGAAGCAGAGCCACCAGCGGCGGCGGCGGCGGCAGCAGCAGCGGCAGCAGCTGTTGTGGTCGGGGGCATGGCCGAAAACGCCGAACCAGACTTGGACAAGCCAGCCGACTTGTCCGAATCGCTGGACTTGAGCATTGGCAGCGCTTCGTCGGACAGGCCCGAAGTTGGGCTCTTGCTGCTGTTCTCGCCGTCGGAAGGAACGCGGCGTCCGCCCGGCCACCGTTTGAGCGCTTCATCATTCGTGTGGCCCTTGGATCGCACAAACTTGTCGAACGTCTCGTTGCTCAGCCACGATTCAGCAGGCGACGGCAAAGTCTCCGACTCGCTGAATCGGAAGGATGGAGCAAGCGATACCTTTCTCCCGAGCGTCGAACGGCTCGGGCGCGACAAGCTGGCAAGACTTGCAAGCGGCTTCTCGGCGCTGCCCCCAGCGCTCCTTGTAGTTGTCGTAGTAGGAGTAGAGGCCTGATTAGCAGCCACTGCGAGTCCGTACGGATTGGGAATAAAGCTGCCAGAACTGCTGCTAGTTGTGCCACCCTCACGACGACTCGAGTTGGGAGACTCTGCCACAGTGTGCAGCGACGAGACGGATGGCGAAAAGGGCATGTGCGATGATGGAAACGTGGTGGACTGCTGTCGCTCCAGTTGCTTGCGGCGAGCCGCTGCTGCCAGGCCTCCAGCCGCCGCCATCGAGCTGGCCGTGCCAGCTGGTCCTGCCGATCCCAGTCCCGACATGCCGCCGACCATGCTGGACATGGCTACGCTTCCTGCCAAACTGGACAGCTTGTTGGTGTGCACTTGGGCCGCCGAGGATGGAACATACTGGGAAAACGGCGCCATGAATGCCGGGTCGTCGATGGGGCCCCGCGCAAGGGCGTGCAGGTGCTGGTTGTTCATTTCCGATTCACTTTCGGTGGAGGACACTGACGCCGACCGCGAAAGGTTGCCTGTAGGCTTGACCAAGCCCACTTCAGTATTCGCGCGACGAATGCCTTGCGGGGGTGCCTCAGCGGCGGCCAACCGTGGTGCAGACATGGACCCTCGCCGATAGCGAACACTGTCCGGCTCGCACAAATCCTGGTGAGCCCAGGCGGCGGTGACGGGCAGCACCTTTTCTTCTTGAAACGGCTTGGAACTGGTGGTCGAGCCAGCAGACGCCGTTTCCTCAAAGCTGTCCGGGAAGGCGAGCATTGAGAACAACCCAGCCGTTTGAGGCTGAGCAGGCGCTGTCCCGCTCTGCGAGAGTTTGGACCCCATTGCAGAGCCGGTTTTGGAGAGAGTGGTATCCGGCTGACTGCTGCCGGGACTGCCCTCGGGTTCCATCAGCGCAGACGCGGTCTTGGGCGATTGAAGGCGTTTCGGCTGCGGTTGCTGCGGCAGCGGTTGCTGTTGTTGCTGCTGCTGCTCGCCGAGAGCACTGTCAAGACTTGTGTCCCGCGCTTCCATCGCCTCAGCACCCACACTAGAAGCAATCGGCTCCACCGTGTTGTCAAAGTCGGCTCCATCCATCTCCATGAGAGGAGCTTCCACGGGTGCGCGAGGGGCAACCAGCAGATACGTCACCGTCATGCCCAAGCCTTTGATATCCCGTGGTTCCTGGGCTTCAAAGATGTACTTGTGTTGCAGAGCGTCGTATACCGCCTGGGAGACACAAATGCGACCTGCCACGCCATTGCTCTCCATGCGACTGGCTGTGTTGACCTAATCATTTGAATGAATGCCGTACAAGAGCAATTCCAACGAGCAGTGAGTCGCGAGCACAAAAAGGACACATCGCAACCACCACCACCACCAACAACTTCTTTTAGCCTACCGTATCGCCCCACAAGTCATCTGGTTGCCAGGTGTTGGGTCAGCAAAACAAAAAGTCAGTTCCAAAGCATTAGCATGCATCCAACTAAGGTGACGCATATATCTCAACGGCCTTACAGGTGAACTTGCGCGTGCCGACAACTCCCGCAATAAGTGGCCCAGTGTGAATTCCGATGCGCATTCTGATCGGCTGGTTGTGAATGTCGCAAGTGTTGTTGCGAAGAACATGCATTGCAAACTGCACTACTTTTTCGGCGTGATTCTCAATGTACGTTGGAACACCACACGCCGCCATATCTGAAGCCACCATAGCGCGCCGCGCACAGCAAAAGGGTGAGTACAAAGAAGGAAACCCTTCCCCTCCCCTGTCAAGCAAAACAAACCAAAAAGATCACTACTCACATGCGTCGCCAATCGTCTTGATCTTTTCAAGCTCGTACTTGCCCGCCAAGCGGTCCATGCGAGTAAACAGCTTGTTGAGCATGCGAACAATTTCGTTCGGAGAGGCTTGATGCGCCATGGCCGTGAAACCTTGAATATCCGAAAAGAACACTGTGCAGGTCGGAAACTCGTCAGCGATAAAGCCAGCACCGCTGCGGAGACGATTGGCAATGGTCACTGGCAGCATGTTGGTCAGCAACGTTTCAGCACGCAGCTTTTCTTCCTTGAGCTGTGTGGACCGACTGTCCACAATCTCTTCCAGATGGGTGGAGTACTTTTCGAGCTGTCATGTTGAAGACGAGCCAGGAAGTGAGAAGATGCCATTGGTTTGAAAACACACACACACACACACACACACACACACACACACACACACACACACACACACACACACACACACACACACACACACACACACACACACACACACACACACACACACACACACACACACACACACACACACACACACACACACACACACACACACACACACACACACACACACACACACACACACACACACACACACACACACACACACACACACACACACATACACACACACACACACACACACACACACACACACACACACACTCACTCACACACACGTCAACACTCTCCCCCTCCTTGCCGCCTTACCATAAACGCCATCTTTTCAAAGCCCTTATTCTCGGCGGGGTAGAGCTTTTCAAATGACTCGAGAAGAGTTCGAAAGTTTGGTCGGAAGAGAGCGTGGGGCTGCCAACACTGCTGGATCAGTTGGACGACTTGCATCTCGACGTCCGTGAGTTCGAGAGTGTCGTCCAGTTCAGGGCGAACTTGTCGCTTGACAATGGCATCGAAAATGGCCTCCGGTTGCAGCTCCAGGTCAAACGGATGCGTAATATCCATAAACAGACAGTAGATGATGAGGCCAAAACTGTACACATCCGCCTTCTCGGTCATGTACAGCTTTTCGTCGACGCGAGAATGCGCCAGAATCTTCTCCTGGAGAACTTCGGGAGCCATCCACAGCAAGTGTTCCGGATTGACATTGGTGTTGATGGCGTGCGTTATCGTGACTCGGCGGGACGCCAAGGGCGCTCGGGTGGGTGAAGTTGATCCGGGCGATGCACTGGCGAGCGAAATGCCGCTGACTACTGGCTCAAGTGGCTGGTCTTGACCTTCCAAATGATCCGTCTGTTCGTCTTGTTTCTGCTCGTCTGTCGGTTCAACGAGCTTGGAATTCGCCCGTGCTTCAGAGTGGTTGTCGTCATGTGGAATGACAAGCGGTGCCAAGTGCGATTGGTACGATTCTCTGCGCGAGTGTGCGTGGCTCGACGTGCTTTCCTTGGCCTGGGCATCCAAGGGATGAGGCATCTCAACGATGACATTCGATGGCACGAGCACGGCCGCATGCTGGGACTGCTGCGAGCTTCGAGTACTTTCGCTGGATCGCTTGGACGAGGCGCTTCGAAGGATTGGAGGAAGGGTGATGTCGATGGCAGACTTGCGACGCCCACGCGCGTTCATAATGTCACGAACTTGGGCCAAGGAGCGGAGCTGATCCTGTGCAATGGAGTACTCGGCAGCGCGATCTTCATCCGTCACGCTCTCCATCGACTCGTCAATGCTCGATAATTCGTTGCGTTCCACACCGTCGTATGCGTCTTCATCTTCGTCGTCGTCGGAAGCTGTTCCGTTGGCGCGATGATGCAGCCAGTGTCGGCGCGGCTGTTGCGCAGCGCTGTTGTCGGTTGTTCGCGGAAGCTGCGACATTTCCTCGCCTGCTGCTGGCACAAAGACTACTGCAGAATTCTGGGTTGCCGTCCTGCCAGCGGCGCTCTGTTGGTTGTTGGTATTGCCGGTCGACGCCAACACAACGGCATCGTCAACGGAAGGCTCTTCAATCGTTGACAACGCAGGAGCCAACGCAACACGCGCCGTGTTGTTCGCTTGTCGCATTTGTGACTGCTGCTGCTGCTGCTGCTGCTGCTGCTGCTGCTGGGGTGCGGCTGCCGCGTCAATTGCGCTCCCTTTTCTCGAGCTCGTTGGTGTTTGCGACTCGGCCGATTGTGTGGATGCAGACGGTCGTCGGAATGCGCCCTTTGCTTTGTTGGCAAACAAGGCGGGCCAGCTGGTTGTCCGCTGTTGGTACCATGGCTTGGCAGATGTCGACGTTTCGGTCAAGAGCTCTTGGCGGCCATCAGCAATCCTTTGGTCGACCGGATGCTCTGCACGATCGTTGCCAAGGCCGTCGCCACCCTGACCCAGCAACGCGCGCACCCGTAACGCACTGAGTGCCGAGCTGTTCGACGATGTCGACATGCTGCTTGCGCGTCGACCGGGCGTCGTGGTGGCCTGATAGTTTGCGAGCTGGTCTGGGGGAATGGCTGTCCCCAGCGCTCCAGCCGCCAATGCAGCCATCGCCGACGATTCGATTGCCGAGTGATGGTGGGGATGATGGTTGTACTCGCGCTGTTGCAAAAGGTTGTGTTGTTCGGAAGCGCCCGAGATTTTGCAGACAAATCTGTTGTCCAGGAGAATTTTAGTCAAGCGCAAGTGCTTGTGGAGAACGCCGTGCGAATGCAAGTACAGCATTCCGCGCGCAATATCCGCTGCCATCGAGCACTTAAAGTCCATGTCGTGGGGCAGACCGTCGCGCTCAATCACGGTGAGAAGAGAGCCCTTCACCATAAACTCGTACACGGCAAAGCACTGTGGCGCAACGGTGATTCCGAGAAATTCGACCACGTTCGGGTGCTTGAGTGACCGCAAGCGCTTGAGCGCCTGACTAGACTCGCGAGAGATGCGCCAAGTGCGGTGCGCGGAGATTAAACCAGGCAGGATGCTGATGCAGTTGTTGGTCGTGTCACGAACCGACTGCTGCCATGATGTTCGCCTGGGCGCGACGGCCGCTCCATCAGGGCCACCATCCGCATCAGGAGATCCACCTGCAGCTTCAACATCAAGACCGCCGCTCGCAGCCGACTTGGACATGCGCGCTCGCGTGATGATGCCGGCGCTGGCCAAGAGCGGCGCCACTTTGACAGGGTCCACGCGACTGATAAACACGGGCTGCTGGTTGGCGCTGTAAAACGCAGTGGTGTGAAGCTCGCAGCTCGGATCCTCAATGTTCTCCAGCTCATTGTAGTCGATCTGATACTGCTTCTTTTCCATCGCGTTGATGCGTTTCTCGGCCCTGCGGTACAAACACACCACAAGGAGGATGATCATCACCACGGCGGCCGGCACAATGATGGCAACGTATTCTCCCGCAGACAAGTGCGAGGAAGGCACGGGCGGACACTCGGGCCCGCAGGGATAGGCGTCGACCAGGATGGCGTCTGCTCGCGTGCGGTACACGGTCATGGCAGATCGAATGTCAAGCGTGCCAAAGATGGCCTGGGAAAAGTACAAGTCGGAAAGCCGGGTGACCTGTCGGGTGACCTCTGTGGACAAAATCGAGGTGGCCGAGGGGAAGCTCAGCGCGTACGCCAGGCCAAACGATGGGGCAAGCTGCTCGAGAAAGTAGCGATCCAACACCAGCGAGCGCTGCGTCGGAAGCATGCCCAGGCTTTCCAGCTGCACTTGTTGGTCGATTTCGAAAATCCAGTCCAACACGCGTGCTGCCGCTTCCAGATTGGGAGTGGTCGATGCAATCCCCAGGCTCCATCCGCCTGCCTGGTGGCTGCCCACACCAGCGCGCCGTTGGGTGAGCGGGAGCACTTGGTATGACACGGTGAATGGGTCGCCAGGCGCACGACGATGAACTGGCAGTTTCGACTTTCTAAAGTGGGCCTGGGAGTTGTCCATCTCGTCAGCGTTGTCGTCAAACGCGTCGTCGTTGTCGTCAATTGCGTCGACCTGGCGGCGCTTCAGCACGCTGTCCTTTGGGTCCCAAATGATGAGATTGTTGCTCGAAAGCGTCGGGTACGGGGGTGGAGTGTCAAAGAATCCCCGACAAAGATCACCCAGCTGCTCATTCACCACACTCGTCCAGACCATGAGGAAGGCTGCCTGACCCGTGCAGAACAGTTTGATGGCCTCCGATTCGCCGCCAGTCATGTCCTTGGCCGACGTTTGGTAGAGCGCGTTCACGACGGCAAGACCAATGTTGGCATTGCTGTTGTAGGGCTCACTCACGAACGCGCGGAACGTGGTTTCGTTGAACAGCAAGCCGTCGGCACCCCAGATAAAGTTTGTCGCGACGAGCGTCGTCTGACCGCGACAGGCCTTGGTTAGATAGGTCTCGGTGCCACACCACGAAGCAGCAAAGCCATATGGCACAAACGAGCTGTTGTAAAAGAATCGCGAGAACTGGATGAGATCCGAGAGGGACTGCGGCGCACGGAGACCGGCCGAGCCGAACAGCTCTGGGTTGGTGATGGCCGCGAGCTGCAAAATGTCATTGCGATAGGCCAGCAGCGGCACATCTCCTTCCAACGGAACGCCATAAAAGCGGTTGGAGTTTGGCGGAAACTCGCCGTGCAAGGCAAGATTCTCAGCGAAAAAGCTGGTGCTCGTCGTGTCGAGCACCCCATCTGGAAACTGCAACAGCATGCCGGTCGACACGGCCTCGCCGAGCAAGTAAGGGGAGAAGGTCACCAGATCCATACTGTAGGCCTTTGCGCCGTCGGGCGTGAGAGGAATCTGATTGTATTCCTCCGCGGGAAGGCACGCGACCTCAACGTGAACGTTCTGCTCTGGATAGAGAGAGGTCACAGTCTGCAACGCCTTGCATCCCCGATGGTCGTACCAGACGAGACGAATGGTTGTCCCTGTCGGAGCGGTCGGGCTTGCTGAAGCCTGCTCCATGAAAACTTTTGAATTGTTGGGTGAGATGGAAGCCGCGGAATCGCCGTCCGCTTGCTCTATCAGAGGACAAGCACAACAAAAAGAAAGCGCGTCACCACATGGGGTTGCGTTCTGAGTGATGAGTTGCAAGTCGTTCAGCCTGAGCCTTTTGAGCGGGAGAGAGAGTGGCGACGCTTGCATCGTCGTCCGTCTCGCCTTTCCTCCTTTTCACTGTTTTTTTTTGCTCTAACTCCCATCAATCAAATGAACTGACCTGTAAGATTATCGTCCTCGGCAAGTTCGCGAGGGCGGCGATGCATCGCGGCGGCTTGACCTTGACTGCGTTGAAACGCGTCGTTCTTTCTTGCTTCGCCGTCCTGTTCATTGAGCTCGTGTGCACTGCCCAGAGCACCCTCCATGCCACCGCCCGAGCGAACTTGCTGGACGACTAGCGGCTCATCTTCGAGATGGAACGGCGGCTCGAGCGCATCGGCATCTGCATCGTCAGAGTGGCGATTATTGGACGGCAGCGCGTCGACACCACCAAATGGAGCTGACTGTAGGAAACCTCCTCCTCCTCCTACGGGCAGGGTTGAAGGTGCGCGCACATTGCCTGAAAGCAACAGCAGTGCAACAAGCAGCAGCGATATTGCTGACAACACCGGCCGCAGTGAAGATGATGACGCTTGACGGTGATGTCGGCGGCGAAACTTTTGATGGGTCGGTTCGGCGAGCGTTAAAGTTGCAATTTCAGCCATTCCAATTGAACGGGTTTTACGAACGTTGTCGCGCTCGTTCTGTGCAGAGTGGCGTGCCAAGCCATCCGCATGCGCATCCAGATGACTCATTCTGCTCGAGTGGGAGGACGCGGCGTCCCAAGTTCAAAAACCTGATCAGTTGGAAAAAGGTGCGCAAAGACGCGAAAAACGAAAAACAAACAAAAAAACAAACAAAAAAAAATTGAAGTGATTTTTCAAGTGGTAAAAACGCGACACTAAAGATCTGTATTGATGTAAAATTGGGAATTTAGAACAAGGACATTTGCCACGAAAGCGTGCGTAGGACCGGAGCTGCTACCATTGACGAAGAAGCGGATGGACCTGAATGAGGAAAATCAGAGTGAGTCTGCAGCAGCTTTCCTTCCAAACACTTCCAAACGCGACACCTGCGAAAATAATTACCGGCAGCAGTGGACGAGGAGGCGCTGGAAGACGCCGCGAGCGTTGCTTGTTGCGTGAGCAGGGAGATCATTTGGGCAGTGCTCAAGGCAGGCCCTGTCGGAGCGGTCTGAGCCGACAACGCCGCCGCTGGCCAAATGATGGGATGATTTGTGCGCATGATGCTCAACAGTGCCGAGTATGATTCTTGCAGCTTGCTTGCCGCTGCCTGGCGTCCAAGGGACACGAGAATCCGCAAAAGATCGCGGATTTCCTCTGGCAGTTTCGAGTGGTCAAAGCAAAAAACCCCAGAAATTGTCAATCAAAATCGGATCAAACCTCGACTCGCAATCCTTCAAACATACCTTGCATGGCATCGCCACGTGCAATGGCTTCGCGGAGTGCCTCCATCAAGGCCTCCTCTTCGTGAAGCGAGCCCTCGCGCAGTCGAAGCTTCTTGTTGTGGGCCTTTTGAGACTTTTTGCCCGTTTGGCTGCACTCGAGCAAATGCACAAAAGGAAACTAAAGTAAGAAGAAGACATGCGAACAACAATGCAACAACGGGTCTGCACCAAACAACGTACCGAGTGGACGTCATGCTCGTGCGCGAGCTGGCGGAACGACCGCTGCGGCTCGTCGCCATCGACGCAACACTCGTGGTGTCCGAATACAAGTCTGAATCGTCTGCCACACCTTCTCCGTCCATTCCAAGATCTTGGGTGTCGCACAAACAAGCGACACAGCACAAAAACAGGCCGCGATGATGAGCATTCTTCAGAAACCGCAGGACCAAAGCCAACGACATGCAGACATACCAGAAACATTCGCGGCCGCGGCAGCTCGCTTTTGCTCGCGCACAATCAGAAGACGGCTCGTGTGCTTGGCGATGTCCTCCTTCAACGTGGCGATGGTCGTCGAGTGCAAGTCATGCATCTCTTCGACGTGCGGTTCGAGGTTGGTTTCGATGAGATCTTGGCGTTTCCATTGGTAGCAGGCAAGCGTCGCGTCCTCCCACAGCTGTGCACGAATCAGGATTTGGATGGCGTCTTCAACGCGATTGACACCGGGCGTGTGGTAGAGCAGAACCTGGACTGCCTCGCGCGGCAGAGCTCGCTCCGTCAGGGAACGGGCCATGTCGACGGCGACCGTCTCGTAGTGAGCAGTCCAATGCTCATCGTCAAGCTCCAGCAAATCGCGCTCGGTGGGGTCGAACAGCATCAGTTCGCGATCAGCACCAAACTCGGTCACAAACGGCGAGCCCTCGACAGAAGCCTGACGCTGCTGATTGACCCGATCCAACGCAACAAACAGCCGGCGCCAATTTCGGCACTTGCGGAAGGCATGCGCTGCCTTGGAGTGTCGCGTTGCACGGGTGAACAACAGGCCTGCCTCCTCGTGCTGATCTTGCGTCTGCAGGTAGTCCGCATACGCATCAAGTGCTGCATACAGCCATTGGCGTCGAGAGTACTCGCCAATACGGGCGCTGAGTGCCGAAGTGCTGTGCGTCGCATCCCCCAAATCGAAAATGGCCAGGCACGTGCGGTACAAGGCATGCTTGCGAACGAACGGCATGACCTCGGACGCGCGCTTGGTGCGCTCTTCAACTGAAACGGCTGGCTCTGCGCTCGCGCGGACGAGGCTCTGCACGGCCTTGTCAAAGCGCTTGAGGTGGCGATCAATGGTGAAGCGTTGCATATGGGTGTCGAGTGCTTGCAAAGAATGGATGAATGGAAGGTATTCCTTGGGATCCTGTTCACGTCAAGTCCGAGAGAGGAAATGGGAAGGAATCGAGAGGAGGAGAAAAGAGCAGGATTAGAGTCAAGCAACAAAACGACAAGTTAAAAAAAAAAACGACAAGGAACCAAGTCAGACAATCACGTTACCTTTTGCGACTGCTCTGCAATCACGATCGTCAGCTCAAAGTCGTACATGCCAAGAGCGACATCAAATAACAGGTTGACGTCGGCAAGGAAAATCACAAACGCCAGCGCCTCGGCGGCAGAGCTCGTTTTCGGGGTGGACGGCTGCACCGTCGACTTGGCCGCTTCGGAAGCACACATCGTCTTGATTGTCTCAAGAATGGTTTCGAGCTGCGGCGGCGACTTGCGCGCGAGGGCCGTAAAGCAGGACAGCAAGAACTTGTCGGGATCGAGACGCTTCAGCGCGGCGTGGACTGCGTCGCAAATCTTGTTTGTCTTGCCTGGAACGGCAGCAGAACGGAGACGCATTTGCTGTTGCTCGTACTCGGACACTTGCGCCGCAGCGTCAGCTTGCTGGACAGCAGCGGCGGCCGCGGTGGTCGCGCTCGTGTTGTACATGGAAATCACCGTATCTTCGTCACGCAGCTCGGTCAAGAAGAGGTTGATCATGGTGGTGTGGTTGACTTGGCGCACAAACTCGTCGATAGACGCCATAAATTCGCTGGGGTTGTGGTCGTAGGCAAAGTTCATGTCAATGCGGTGCTTTCGCATCATTTCCAGCGCATCGCGGTAGCTAGAAAATCAAAAGGAATGGGGGAAAAGTTAGTCGACAAATAAAAACGAAAAACACAAACAAATGTATGACGGGAACTGGTCCCACACTTCGCTCACACGACCCAAAACCTTACCGATGTTGGTCGAGATATTGACGAAGCGTCGACAGCGCTAGCATGCGAGGAGCGACAGTCTCGAGGTTGCCGCGGGGCATCTGGAAGACAACCCGCATGTCATTGGCAATCACAGCAACAATCTTCGAACCGCGCTCAACACGACGGACGGAGTGATCGCCGCTGGATGCCGCTGTGGCAGCATGCACCAACGCGGCCAGTCGTGCCGAAATGTCCACTGCAGGAGCACCGCTCGTCACAATACGCGCAAGATCGGACAGAGCCACAAAGCGGCACGCGTGGTCGCTGCAGGCAAACACGACAAATTCCTCATGCAGCGCGAACGAGTTGCAGCTGGCGGCAAGCTTGAAACCGTTCACGAAAAGACCCATGCTCTTGCTTTGGGAGATGACCAACAGTGTATTGTCCGGCCCGACCGTGGTCGGGGCAACCCAATGGCAAGTCGGACTCCTGAAAGGCAAGGTCGTGACCTGAAGGCCCGAGTCGACCGAGTAGGTGACCTCCTCGTAATGCCCATTGTCCGAAGCAACGAACAATCGACCGCTTGTCGGGTCAACAGCAAGTCTGACAATGACTTGAGCGGCCGGCAAGGTCAGCTCGTGCACGCTAGAGATGGTGTACGTGGTCGGATCAAACTTGACAGCAACAAGTGTCTCTGCAATGGGGTTGGTGCCCGCACGAACAAAGACCAGCAGGTCGGCTTGCCACCATGTCAGCAATCGCACCGGAGCATGCATGCCAAGCTCGCTTGCGTGCTTCTTGATGTCGTGCACTGCAAGCTCGCCGGCCAAAGTGGGAGCGGCGGCCAGCGCAGTCGGGCTCGAGGCGTGGAACAGCGCCACAGTTCCGTCACCACGCAGCACGGCAATTCGGCCCGATCCATCCGGTGCAAAGGACACTGCGCGAGCACAGGTCGACAGCGGCAGCTTGCTCGAGGACATGGGAGGCGGGACAATCATCTTTTGAAAGTGCGACAACAGCAAGTCGCTGCCATCGCAGACCGCGACCGTCGACATGTGTTTGGCGGCGGTAGGAGAGGCGCTGCTGGCTGCCACGTGACGTGGACCAACGCTGATGGCGATATCGGTGACGTGCGACATCCGCAGGTACTGGCCATCGTCGCACATGACGTGCACGGTCAGAGGATCCTCCGTGTCCCAAACAACGCTGGAAATGTAGCCAGAGCGCGTATCCGGGCCGTTCGACTCGGCACCAAACGTGTACTCTTGCTTCAAATACCAGTGGTAGTTGCCGACCGTCCACAGCTGCAGGCACGACAATGGCGCGTCGCGCTGCTTGTTCTGAGACGCCGCGGCGCCGACCGCTGCCGCCGACTTTGATGCTGATGCCGTGTTCGAAACGCTGCTGGCGGTCTTGACAAGACGCGCCAGCACAATGGGCGTTGCCTCCAACCAGACGGCGAGCACGGACGAGTCGGCATTCCACGCGAGCTCGCGAACCACGACCTGATCGCGCCCGAACGGCAGCGTGAACTCGCCGTGTCGCAGGCCATTTCGCTCAAAGAACACAATGTCGTGGCGGTGGGGCAAGCGCTGCGATGACGCAATGAGGTTTCCCGACGGTCGCCAGCTGACTGCATGTTCCAACCCGGCGACCTCTTCGCTGGTCGACTGCAAGACGCCTGCGCGGTTGTAGACTCGCAGAATGCGCTTGTGGCTTGCAGCAGGCGCCTTGATGCTCACCACAAAGAACTGGCCGTCTGCGCGCCAGGATACGCGCGCCAACGCATCGTCGGTGAATGCCGTCACGTCCTTGTCAGATCCCGTCACGGCGTCGATGGCGGCCTTTTGCGCTGCCTCCGTGACCTTCCGGACGGCCGCCTTGCCCGCCGTGCCACCAAACTGCGTGTCTGTCGAGCCCCAGCCGACGGCGACGGGCTTTGCCTCGCCAAAGTCGTCGGTGAGGATGGGCGATTCGGCAACCACGTCGTACTCGCGCGTCATGAGGATGACCTTGCTGGCGCCCGTCGTCAGCACGAGCAGCTCGTGGTCGGGGCTCCAGCATGCACCCAGCAGCCCGTCGTCCACGGCGCCCACCGCGTCCCAGACCTGCATCTCCGGGTTGCACGTGTAGATGCTGCCGGACGCCAGCGCGAGGAAGAGCAGGCCAGCGTCGGGCAGGTACGTCAAGCAGACCGGCGCCCCGCCCGCAGCACCCGCAGCAGCAACAGCGCCACGGTCGAGGTCTACTGGGGTGCGCTGGGGGTCGGGGGTGGTGCCTGCGGGCGGGTAGAACCAGTCAATGTGGGCCTCGGCCATCCACTGAGAACGACATCAGCAGAGACAGAGAGAGAGAGAGAGAGAGTTTAGCATTACGCATTGATTCATGATTCGTGATTCATGATGAGTTAGTTCCTATGGCATGATATGATATGATATGACATGATCGGGGGGTGGATGTAACAATGCGGGGAGGCCTTACATCGCCTTTGGCGCCATTCCACGCAAAGACCCAGCCGTCAGGACTCGCGCCAAAGATCGTGTCCGTGTCGGGATCCGTCGCAATCAGCGCTACATTGCTCAGGTCGAGCTTTGGCGGATGGCACCGCTGCGACGCGAGCACAAGATTGCGCATCTGTGGAAAGAAGAAAAGAGTGACTGAGAATGGAAATCTGAGAATGGAAATCTGAGAGTCGGCATTGAATGGACAATCTTGGCTAAAGTCTGAGAACATGGGAAGAAAAACTGGATGCATAGCGAAAACCGCTCAAACGTTTTGATTGGAAAATGGAATAGACCGTTAAAAGGCATGAATTTCGGATACTGTTCCTTTTACTGTCGGCGCAGTCTTTCCATTACAATTTGATACCTCGTTCGGTTCTCGATGACCAGCTTCCAGTTCATTGACACGGTCCACCCGCTGTACGAAGGCGAACGACAACTGCGCTTTGACGTCCTGCTCAGCACAGTCGGGCTCGCAAAGTACAGCTTTGAGCACATGGACGCAGCGAGCTACCACCTGGTCGCCGTCGAGCTCGTGGAGAGCAAGGTACAAACCACAACGCATTCGTGCCATCATCCAGCTATGAGCTCATAGGACTTGTCCATCATCATGGTTTAACAATCTCATATGGACCATTTGAGGGGATTTTGTTGGAGGACGTTGGTAATAACTATACTGAGCTTGACTTTTGTGTTTTAGGAAACGGTTGTCGGATGCGTCTTGTTCCACCCGGAACCGCTGCGTCGGCGAACCGGGCGACTGTTCCAAATGGCTGTGGCCAAGCATCGTCAGGTATTACAAAAAACACCACAAAGTGAATGGTCAATGTTGGCAAACTAATGATGATTTGAAATGGGTTGAACTTGAAAACCAGGGAACCGGACTCGGAATGAAACTCGTGCAGGCATTGGAAACACGCTTGGCCGAGGACGGATTTTTCACACTGACGTTGCATGCGCGTGCCCATGCTGTGCCGTTCTACGAGCGATGCGGCTATTCCTGCGTCGGCGAGCCATTCCACGAAGTCGGGCTTGAACATCGGCACATGCGTCGCGCGATTCGCCCGCTCCGTGCGATTGCCTTTGACTGTGGTGGTATTCTTGCGGCAGACTGCAACTACACGATGCTTTTTGAGGTAGGTTGGGTGTGACCGAAACGCTGGTCAGGACAGGGCAACCCTTTTCGCCGTGTCGCTCAACTCTTGTCGTGAAATCAGCACGTCCACCAAGACAAGGTCCCCGCTGTGAAGGCAGCTATCGATGCAGAGTGGGACAAGTTCAAGCTTGACTCAACGTACCCGACGCAACTGTTCTGGGCGAGTGAGTTTACTTGTGGAAAAGTTTGGGGCAGTTGTCGTGTTCTGGCTCCCGCACTCATGTGATCAACTGTTGTGTGATTTCTATGCTAGATGTCCTTCAGGCCGCCACGCTTGATCCCAGGTGCGTTTCAAACCGGCCGATGTGGATGTGATGCAAAGCTTTCAAGTTTGCACCTGAGTTGCTGTGTTGTTTTTGGCCTCCATCCCTGACTCGGCCCTCTCTCCCCCTTTCTCCCCGCTTTCTCTCAACTATACAGCGACTGGGAACGTTTCGACATCGCCTTGGTCAACTTCCAGACCGCATTCTGGGGCACGTTCGCAATCGTCGAGCGGTTGAGGAAACGCTACCCCGAAATCATTCTGGGCGTTGTGAGCAACTACAACCAGTCTTGGTTTGAGGCCATTTTCGTCAAGTACGGCCTTGCATCGCTCTTCCCCGACCGATCGCTCGTTGTTGTGTCGTGCGACGTTGCGGCTGCCAAACCCGACCATCGCATTCTGGACGTGTTTCTTGCTCGCGTGAATGCTGTCGCCGCGGGCTCGGCCGGCCCAATCCCAAAGGACAGCGCCGTGTTGATTGATGACAAGAAGCGCAACACGGATGCCGCCCACAAGCATGGCATGGTGGGTCTTCAGTACAACGCCGCCAAAGAGCCGTCTGGTGTGCTTGTGTCGCGTCTCCGAGAGCTTGGTCTTGATGTTTCTGAAGAAGGCGTTGATCCGCTGTAGACGTGTGGAGGAGTAAAGATTTGAAATTGAGAATAAATGGCAACAGTTGGCCGCTCAGACTTTGCGTTTATTTTGTTTTCAACGAGTATGGATCTAACGTCAACCTGCGTTTATTTTGTTTGCAACGAGTATTGATCTGAAGTCAACCTGCCGCTCCATCGAAATGCCTTTGTGCTGATAAACTCCAAAAGAAATCTCAAGAAATGAGCGTTGAAAAGTTGAAAAGTGATTGTTGAGCGAAAGCTGAAGACAACAACAAAGACTCGCAGCGTGCGATCTCAGATCTTGGCAGGATCTGATGACAACATGCGATGGGAGACTCCTCCCTGCAAGGAAGCAATGCGAAATCAAGCCGCATTCCGAGTTCCTCTCAAATCAAAAATCGTCCTCTTCCCAAATCCGAAACGAGCTCACTTTTGATTTTTTGCTTTGTTTCCTTCCTTCTTGTGCTTTGGCAGCTTTCACTCACACCTCTCCCCCAATAATGCCAGTTGCAGTACGTGCAGCAATTCACGATGTTTATCACTGAAATGGCACAGTGTGGCGCGAGCGATAGAATCAACGCAGAAGAGTGTTGGTAGTGTCACCAGCCGACCATCGTGCTTCCAGAGACGCGAAATTACTGAGAAATACTTTGTTCTCTCTGGGCTTGATGAGAAGCGTGTGTTTTGCACGGCGCTCTCGATTTTTATGGGAAGCCTGAGTTGAGCTCATTTTCGAGTCCTCGTCCGCAGCACCTTGTCCCACAGCTTTATGCACGACAAACTAAACTCGTCTCAAAGACCATGTCTCAACACTTGCAAAAGAGGAGAGCAGCTCACAGCGGTATTTATGTTGCTGGTTTTCCTCCTTGGTCGGAGTGTGTTTTTTGTTTCACACAAAGGAAGAAAAAACAAAAAGAAACACAAAACTGCGATTTCAATTCCAATTCCTACCACGGTTTGATTTCGTCGCAACTCGCTTTTCTGTGTCATGGGGACTATTATCAAAGACCGATGCAACAGCATGGAAGCACGGAAGTTGGGGAGGGTGTGATGGAGTAACTTGTGCACGGGCTGAAACAGGAGGCGCCAAAGACAAATGTTGGCCACCTCCTTTCCTTGTCGCTACCGCCGCCTCCCTTCCTTCGTTCCGCCACCTTTTTTTTGTTGTTGTTGCTCGAAAAACAATCTATTTCCTTCCATTCTTCTTTGCATCATCCCTCTCGGCACGTTCAATCCACTCCTTTTCAAATCTCACCAACTACTTTTGTTGCAATCTTTCATTTCTTCAAAAGGAACTTCCGCCTTCCTCCTCAACGTTCAAGTTGGCCGAGGAGCATTGCAACCCGCTGTTCGAAGACCCCGAAGCAGACTCGCAGCAGCAGAAGGTCTTCACTTTGACTGCGGACGGCAAGTCGTTTGTTGGAACAGACCCATCCAGCACTGCTGCCACGTCTACGCTGGGCGTTGATCTGCCGCCGACCGCGTCCGAGTCCTCCAAATCCTCCCTCGCCACCCCGTCCTCCTCTTCGGGCGGATTCTTTTCCAGTATTGCCAAGAGACTCTTTAGCAGCAGCAGCAGCAGCAGCACCTCCTCGACCGCATCGGAGGAACAGGCCAGCGGTGCGAGTGCTCAGGAGGAACCGTCGTCGGTGGAAAATTTAAACGCTGAGGTCAAAGCTGACACTCTCGCCAATTTGAGCCCAACAGCTCACGAGGCATCCGATCTGACATCAGTCATCGCGCCATCCGCCAGTCCCACCAACGAGGATTCCACTGACACTTCCATTGCTTCGCGCTCGAGCTCTGCCTCGTCGAAAAGCGACAAGTTGTACGATCTGGCCGAGTTTCTCGCTGCCGACATCTCCATCCCTGCTTCGGCTGACCGATCACCTGCGACACGCGGTAGCGACACGCCCATTCCCGGCAAGACCAACTCCTTGCTCAGCAAACAACCGGCGCCGTCTTTGCGTGAACGCCCGGTCGCCAAACCTCGTCGTCGTGCGCCCGCTCCGCCCACGCTGACCCTCTCCAAAACCGAACTCCCTCCCGCCCTTCCCCCGCGCACGTCTTCGCTGCACCCGTGCGCTGAAGTCATCGAGCAGGAAGCAGTCCCGTTGCCTTCGCCAATTCCAGTGCCCGTGCGCGTTCCTGTCAACATTGCGACCTATCGTGCCAAGCTCGTTCGCGGTGTTGCGATTCAGCAAGCAGTCATTGTGCCGCCGCTTTCGGAAAACCTGCTGTCGGCACTCGAACACGTCGCGGACGGGTCTCTGTCGTCGTCCATGTCGTCGACCACAACCTCCAACTCGTCAAGCAGCTCGGCCACCGGCTCGCTGCGCAACGCACCCCTCACTGCGTCCACATCCTCCTTGGCGGAGCGTGCGCGCCTGGCTGATCGCGACGAGATTCTGTCCGTCCATTCCAGCGACGTGGAAGAAGATGGCACTGGCGACAACGACTCAACTTGGCTCGAGCTGAGCGAAGACAGCGACGACGACGACGATGAAGTCCGCTCGGCGTCCGACGCAGCCATCTGCAGTGACGACGATGCTCAGAGCGAGATGGATGCTGAAGACTACCAGGAAGCAGTTTCGCATGCTCCCGACATGCAGTACGTCCAGCCGGCAAGCCCGCAGATCCCCAAGCAAGTTCGGTTTGTGTCGGCTTGCTTCGAAATCGCGGATGGAGCAGAGGTGCAGTTTGCAGACGATGATGACAACGATACCCGTGAAGCCGCTCACCAGGACGCGACCGTGGCTCGGCTCGATGAGATGAACGCTGAAGCCAGCAACATGGTTGAAGCGCTCGCCACCATTGACGCTGTGCTGCTTTCTGCCACCGGCGCCAGTCTCCTGATGGAAGACGAGACTGTCGGCAACGGCAACGGAGTGCCCTCCCACGCCAGCGAGCGAGCACTCACCCTCGAAGATGTGCAGGACTGGGTGTGCACGGATGGAGACTTTGGTCCTCAGCTGCTCGCGGCCGAAGCCACCCTCGCGCGACAAAACGACACGATCGAAACGCTGACAAAGGTGCTGGCTGCCGTCACTGCACGCGAAGGCAAGCAGCGCGCGTTGAACGACCTGCTTCGCGCGCACAGCGCCAAGTTGCAGCAGCTGGTTGATCTCCAGACAGAGGCGATCGAGATGGCAGAGCAGGAAATCATCCAGACGTTGCTGGCCGAAAATCAGGCTCTCAAAGCGGCTGGCCGGTCCCTCGAGGCGACAGACGAGCAGACCGACGAGCAAAGCGAGGACGACTACGTGATGCCCTGCATTGACGATGACTGCACCGCCGACACGGATGATGCTGCGTCGCAAGACCACCAGCAGCAGGCACACATGGAGGCGACCCTGCCCAAACGCGAGGATGAGGACGACGATGACGCGCAGTTCAGTTCTGCATGCTCGACGCCCAACGTCTGCACGATGCATGCGGCGGCAAGTCCCGTCATTATTGTGCAAGGCTCTAACAGCCCCAACAGCAGCAACATCAGCATGAGCAGTGGCAGCAGCCACAACAGCACGTCCCACAGCGACCTTTGCACCAGCAGCAGCGGTGATTCAGACACCAGCACTTCTTCGTCGGACTCTTACAGCCGCGCCACAAAGCGCTCGCGTGAGTGCCATCTGTGCTCCAACCTGTCCACCATTTCGCAAGTCGACCAGGTCGCAGAAACCGTGATTGACTTGCAAACCCAGCTTGCTGCCTTGGTGGCAAGCAATGCCCAGCTGACCGAGCAGCTCCGCCTCGACCCGGTGCGCGTCGACGTGTCTTTGACCTTGCAGCAGGCCATCCACGGCCTCGCCGAGAAACTGCGCGAGTGTCACGAGGACATGGATCGCGTCCACCGCGAGAACATTTCCATGAGCTGCAAGCTCCAACTGCTGACAAACGTGGAGCTGCCAGCGACACGCCAAGCCACCTTGTCCATGAACATGGCGTCCAGGCTGCGCGAAATGCGCCAGCGTCTCGTGTTGCGTCGCGCGACGCCCGTCACTTCTGACAAGTAGGGGGGGGGTAGACAATTATTGTTCTTTGTGCTGTACGAAAAACAAAAACAAAAGTTTTGTGGAAACTATCTGATGCCAAGCCTGACCCGTGCGTGTTTTTGATGCTGGAATTGTTGAACAGTTGTTTTGAACGTTTGTGTTGAAGAAGATGCTTGCATCTTAAATCGATTAAATTTTTTGGGTTTTGAGTGAATTTGGCGAATGGAGCAACGGTGCATCACGGGAGTTTGACAAGCACGAGGATTTGCAAAGCTCACAAGAACTCGATCACACAAAAATGATGCGAGCTGCTGTTCGGACAAAGCCGAATCCTTCCTCTTTAACGTGCTTCTTCTTGTTCTTCTTCTTCTTCTTGCCTTTCGCATCGCTGCGACGCGAGATTCGACGGAGTGTAGACGCCGCTAGAGGTTTAATCTTGGTAGTGTGTTGTCGTTCGTTGGCTTTGGTGGTCTGCGAGTGAAGCGGGAGCGAAAGCAGATTCCCTCAAAGCTCGCCTGAAACGGTGGCCAGCTGCACGAGCTTCTCAGCATGCTGCAGAGCAATAGCATGGCGTTGCGTTGCCAGCTCACAGTCCAGCTTTGCACCTGGCGTGCATCGATCAACATCACACAAGTGAGTCGCTCACCAGATCGACACACAACGCAAAAAGAAAAGAAAAGAAAAGAAAAACTTACCATAGCTCGAATTCTCAAACGGCAGCCGTTGGATTTGCGCAATTTCATGGAAATGTGGCGGCAAGCTTGTTTGCACGGCCTGCACTCAAACACCACCATTCCAAGTGGGACACAATCGTGAGTTTGGCATTTGTATGGAGTTCCCATTGTCATCCCATTCCTCACCTTGATGGTTGAAAACACTTCCGCGACGCTGCGCTCAAACCCATCCGCATCGGCTGTCTCTGCAGCCAAGTGTGCGATCGCACTGCTCGCCGCGCGCATGGACGCGAGGATGTCCTACCAAGCACGAATACGAGTGGGAAGGATGTGAGCTCAATGTTCAGCCAGTCCCAGGCCAAAAGCGCCAGTCCCAGTCAGGTCCATTCGCCTTCAAACTTCACACGGAGCTCCTATTGCGGATGTACCTTCTCGATGGCTTCGAGATCGGCGAGCGCTGGCTTTGCGTGTGACTGGCTCATCTTTGTATGGTTGAAATCCTGTTACAATGGAACAAGCAAAGACTGAATCCTATTCATTCAAAAGGAACGAACAACACTCAGATATGCCTTCACAATTAAACTTTTCACAATGTTTAGTCTTTTTTTCTATTGTTCTCAGACGAAAGAAAAAAAAATGGGCGCAACGAGCTCAGCACCGCGGCCAACGCGCAAAGTCACGATGAATCGCACGGAGGCGAGCGCGGCCAACCCCACCGGCATCTCCGTCAACGTGCGTTCAAACCAACGATGACGCTTGGAGTTAGGGTAGTGGTGGTGGTGGTGGTCGTGGCGTATGGGCGCGGGACGAAGACGGGCATCAATGGAGATCTCGCGTTTGTCTCTCTCCTCGCTCTCTCTCAACTCACTCTCACTTGTTCTCTGCGTTGCGGCGGGGTCGAATCACGCAAACAATGACAGATCACGGAAAACTTGCTGCGGAGCCTGGCTGGCGAGCGGGCGCGACCAACAATCACAGGCCGCGATGGGCGAATGGTACGGCTCAATGCATTGTGTGATGCGTTGTGTGATTGACCAGGCTTCAATGTCACCCTTGACATTGGGTGACGAGAGGCTCACCGTGGCATGTATGAGACGAAAATCGCTCACCTGCAAAGCTTTGTCCGACAGAATCGTCAGGAGATTCAGCCGCTGCTCCAACGCGCTCATGCCCAGGGCGTCACAGAGGTAGCTGCTGCTGCTGTTGTTGTTGTTGTTGTTAACACGTTGAATCCAAGCACGTCCGTGATGCAAGGTCGAACGGAAGGTCGCTCACTGGTTTACCTTGCGAAATCTAGGGCTACCAACGGGCAAAGGGAGAGGTCGAGCATGAGCTGCGCGCGATTCGCTCCGGCAAACATCAGGAAGCGAACGAGCAAACTCGGCTAAGCGAGGAGCAATTGGCGAACGAGCTGAGTCAATATCTGGCTCGAGCGAATGCCCGTTTTGTGTAAAGCAACGCCGCTTAGCTTGAGAGAAATGCAGTTTACGCGTGTGGCGTGCGAGCACGGCGCGACTCACGCTGCCCTGTTTGTTGCCACACCTTGTCCTACCAAATCACAGAGAGCCGGTTGTTTCGGTATCACCCTCGACGACAGAGCGCACGCCGTGCGCGCAGCAACAAGCGGCTGCGTTGAAATGCTACCGCAGCAATCCCGACCGCCCGCTTGACTGCTCTGAGCTAGTCCGTGCATTCACGACTTGTGCTACTCGGTATCAAACGGTAAGAGTTCAAAGCGTTGTTATTAAGGTGGTGGCGGCAGAGGAGCAAGTGCTATTTGACCGGTATCGGAAAAAAACAAAACAAAAACTGATTCGTGTTTTCCTTCCCTTGTTTGTTGGTGTTGAATTTGCTTTCATCATTTCTCAGCAATATGTCAGCAAGCTGGCCGAGCAAACACGCACCACACCATCTCTTTGAACATTTGTCTTCCTTGGTTTTTTGTTTCCTCTGTTGTAATTTTCTTTCTTCTCGTTTGTTGTGCCGAAGTTGCCCCCTTTTGTGTTCAATCGCCACAATCCACACTCTGTTAAATTTTTTGATTCCGGTGTTTGATTCCAGTTTGCATGGCATTGTGATTCGATTCGGGCGCTTTTGAGAAGGAGCCCAGCCGCGCAACAAATGTGCATGCATGATTTTTCCATCCGTGCTCAGCAGCTCGCCGCGTGAGCAGATTGCCACTTTTGCTCTCGAATGGAAGGCTAATCGAACACGTCCAACGCACATGGTCGAGAACAAGCTCGTTTCCGCTCATCACCTGGACACCGCTGCCCAAAAACAGCAATTTTCGCCTTTTTGCCATTTTGCTGCAAACTGGAGCCCGTTCAAGTCAAGCAAAAGGCTCGCATGATTCCTCTACGATAGATCCAACTCGTTGTCCCCACACTGCACTTGTTGCTGTATCGCGATCTGAGCAACGCGGTGCAGCAGCGCACCGATCGTTCTCGCTCCAAAAAGGCTCGCTTCCTTCCTTCCCCTCATCCGCACATGCACCAAAAGTCCAAGTTAGCCCTCCGAGTGCAAGCTGTTGTCCTCTCGGCTTTCCTCCCTTCATTGAACCAATCCCTCGCACGCACGTTTGTCATCAAGCGCTCATATGTTCGTTTCCCAAAGCAGCAGTCTTCCTTTTTTCCATTGATTTTTCCACTGTCATAATTTTTATATTTTTTATTTTATTTTTCCAACTCAAAGCGACCAGTTTCTCCTCATGAGTCGTCGCGAAGGCTGGCTCGTCAAGCAAGGCGGTGCGTCTTCCCACTCTTCTCCTCCCTCGCTTCCCTCTCCTTCCCTCATCCTTCCTTCCTTCTTCACTTGCACTGCTGTTCCCATTGAGTCGGTTGCCACTGTTTTTTTTTTGTTTTTTTTTTTTTTTGTGCCGTTTTTCCCCATCAAACCGCACACTCACACACACTTTTCCTTTTACTTCTCCTCTTCTCCTGTCGTCCCTCAGCCAAACTCGACCATCCAACATCCAGTCGTCCAATAACAAAGTGACCTCGCTTTTCTCTCTCTTTTCGACCTCCGCGAACTGCGTTTGTTTCGTTCTCGCTTTTTTTTTTTTGCTTTTTTTTTTTTTTTTTTGTGCCACTGTGAAAAAAGCAAAAATCGGTTGAAATCATTATCATTATTATTATTATTATTTTTATTTTATTTTATTTTATATTTTTACAGCTTTTCAGCCACTCAAACTCCTCTTCGCTCGCGCCGCTTGCCCCGCAACACACTTTCTCAATCCAAATCTCAAACACGCGACAAGCAGTCAAACGAACAGAAAAATTGTAAAAATCGTTTGCAAATCACAAAAAAAAAAAAAAAAAAACCGCGCTTTTTTCCTTTTTTCAACCGCTCTTTTTTTTTTTTTTTTTTTTTTTTTTTTTCATATTGCGGTCGACAACGTTGTTTGTTTCAGTTTGCTTCAGTTTTTTTTTTTCCCGATCAATCACGTCATTCATTCATTCACTCATTCACCCTTTCCAAAGATATAACTCGACGAAGAGTTGGGGAAAAAACAACAAAACAGCAGTCGGTCCTCAAAGCAACAAACCATACAAAAGTTCGACTTTTTTTTTTTTTTTTTTTTTTTTGGTTTCTGATGCTGAATCGAATGATTTCTTTGTTGTTCTTTTGCAGGCGCCATCAAGACGTGGAAGAAGCGCTGGTGCGTGCTGATCAACGAGCTCAATGTGGCGAGCCCAGACAAGCCGCTGTGGGCGCTCAAGTACTACAAGTCCAACGATCGCGCAGAGTGTATGGGAACCATCTCGCTCTCAGACGTCAAATCCGTCGGACGAGGCGATGCGGAGACAAAGCGCCCATACTGCATTGCGCTCACAACGCCAGGTCGGACGTACATGCTCCTCGCTGCCAACGAACGGTGAGTGCGCTCGCTCGCTGGTCGCCAAAAGGGATTGTCTTGGTGCAGTCCCGCAACAATGCTCACTGTGCTCTCTCCAAAACAACACACTCCTTCGCGCAATCACAGAGAACTCACCTCTTGGACGGAGGCATTCGCTGCGTGCTTGAAAGAACTCAACCCATCTGCAACAGTCGACCTCACCGCAGCCGGCCTCGGCCACGACACTGCCGTCGCTGGATCGAGCGCAAACAACGACGACCTGTTCAATCCGCCAGCAGCGTCGTCATCTAGTAGCATCTCTGCAACAGCAGCAACATCGCCTTCGGCTGCAATGAGCACGGCGGCAGCGACTGGCACATTTTCTTCCTCATCGGCATCGACAACCTCCTCCTCCTCCTCCGGCTCTACACCCTTGCCACCACTCGACACAGCCCTCATCAAGGGCTGGCTGCAAAAAAAGAAGGACGGCAAAAACTGGAAGCGACGATGGTGCGTGCTCTTCCCCCGCAAACTGGCCTACTTCAAATCGGACGCAACGTACGCCGAGCCGCTGGGCGTCATTTCGCTCGACAAAACACAGTCTCTGTTTGAGGACGCCGATCGCGAAACCAAGCGACCTCACGCGTTCAAGGTGACGAGCGGCGACACGACGTACTTTTTCACTGCAGACACGGTGCACGACCGAGACTTGTGGCTCTCGTTGCTGAACGGCATGTTTGAGGATGATGTGCCGCGGGGCGATGGCGGCTTGATGCGCACGGGGTCGCGAGGCGCAGGGGGTGGCGGCATTTCGCGACCTGGGGCCAGTCCCGCGACGGCGCTCGGCGCAAATGGCAGCGCGCACGTGCCCAGCTCGAGCGCGCTGCTCGGTCTGGACGCGTTCGGTGCCTTGTACCCGGCACGGTGCTCTGCTGCAGGGCAGGGCATTCAGCAAGGCTATGTCGGAGAGCCGTCTGTCTTTACAATCACCGCGCGCGACGCCAACGGCTACGTTCGCGTCGGCCGCAGCGATCCGTTCGTGATCAAGGTCAACGGTCCGTACGGCTCTCGGCCGCCAGAACCGCGCATCAAGAACAACTGCGACGGCACCTATCTCGTCACCTATGTGTGTGAGGAAGAGGGCGATTACGTGGTTGCAGTCACTGTCGACGGGCAGCACATTGTGGACAGCCCCTTCTACGCACCGCACGACTACCGAATCAACACTGGTCAGGCGGTTCCGACCAACGCGCCTCCCGCTTCCGTCCCGTCTGCTTCACCATCCACAAACTCGTCAGTGTCGAACACGGACTCTCGTCGATCTCGCGGGTCGGGGTCATTCTCGAGCACTCCGGCGACACTCAACCGCGAGAGTCACGCACATTCGAGTTCGAGCAGTCTGTCTTCCAGCGAAGACGATTCTCGTCGACGACCGAGTGGCGACAATGCAGCAGCGGCTGTTCAGAAGGACTTTTTGGACTTTTTGTCCAAGTAGTTTTTATTCTGGGGCTTTTTTTCGCGCTGTTTCGCATTTCCTACTCTGTCTCCCATTCATCGTGTTTTTTTTTTTTGTTTTCACTTCCGTTCTTAGTATTGTTGCTTGGCCGTGTTTCTCCTGCTGGATTTTGAGAGCGTGCCTGTTTGCTGTTGTTGGGTTTTGTTTTTTCGACATTTTTTTAGGATTTTGCGATTGCCTGCGTTTCCTCTTGCTCAACCGTGTCCTCCTACCAATGCAACATACTAGTTTACATCCTCTTCATCTCCGTTTGTTAACAATCATTATTGGAAACGTTCTTTAGCTCAGTCCATACTAACTTGAAGAGACAATGCGTACGTTCAATCACTTTGACTTGTCCTTGACGATTGACAGCTCACGGTTGCCCTGGGTTTGTTAAAAACTCGCTCTTTTAACATGTGGATAACGCAGTTACTACGACGGCTTCCACGACCGGCCGTGCACTGCTGCGCCTGCAATCCAGCGCGCGTGATTGTCTCGGCCGACGCCTCGCTTCAACCGCTGCCGCCCCGCCGGGTGTCTGGACGGACTCGTGGCGGTAAGTCACACGCCATATGCCATTCAATCCAATTGCTTGGCTTTAGGTCGCCCAAAACAGAGGAGGTCGTTGACTTGAACCTGTGGATGTCAATCTCTCACCGTTTTTTGTTCGCGCGCCATCGCTCAACCCTTCGAATGCATCAATTTTGTTTTGTTGCGATGTAATACAGAGACGGCATCGTTGGCACGGTTGGAAAGACTCCGTTGATCCGGCTGCAAAAGTAAGCGATCGAGCTGCCAAAATTTGTGTGAATTGGTCGAGTTTAGATTTTTGGCAACGATTTCTGAGCTCTTGTTTGTTGTTGGTGGTGTCCGTTGGCAGGGCGAGCGAGGTGACGGGTTGCAACATTCTGGCAAAGGCAGAGTACGCGAATTGTGGCGGTTCGGTGAAGGATCGCGCGGCCTTGTTCCTGATCAAGGTTTGTTCACAAATTCGTGCTCGGGATCCTAGTCAAGCAGGTGGCTGACGCTGTGTGAGAATGTCTGGTTTGTAGGACGCAGAGAAGAAGGGGCTCCTGAAGCCTGGAGGCACGGTCGTCGAGGGCACTGCGGGTAACACTGGCATTGGTTTGGCGCACATCTGCAACGCCAAGGGCTACAAGTGTGTCATCTACATGCCCAACACGCAGTCCAAGGAAAAGATTGTCAGTGCTTGTCGAAATTGCGGTCGATGAATGCTTGCAACCCTGCTGTGGAAGCGCGGCCTCACCAAAGATGCTCGTGAAACGTGGTTTTCTGCAACATAGGACATGCTGCGGCTTCTCGGAGCTGAGGTTCGCCCCGTCCCTGCCGTCCCGTTCGACAACCCAGAGAACTACAACCACCAAGCCCGTCGATTTGCAGAGGCAACTCCGAATTCCGTGTGGACGAATCAGGTACGCGGCTAGCCTCCTTATGTTCGTCCGAGCTCTCATCCCTCCTTGGTCCAACAGTTTGACAACACTGCCAATCGCCTGGCGCACTACCACACAACTGGACCCGAAATTTGGATGCAGACAAGTAGGTCTCGTTGAGCTTTTGCAGATATTTTTTCCTTTTGGTTTTCCGCTTCCTTTTTTCGCATTTATTTTGGCTCTGCTCTGACTGGACATCAACTTTAGATGGCAAGGTGGACGCTTTCACCTGCGGAACTGGAACCGGTGGCACGCTTTCGGGCACCGGTCTGTTCCTCAAGGAGAAGAATCCCAAAATCAAGGTCGTCCTTGCCGATCCTCCAGGCAGCGTTCTTTTCAGCTGGTTCAAGAAGGACAAGCTGGAACGAACCGGGGACAGCTCCATTACCGAGGGTGCGTTTGCAAGGCCGTTGTTGTTGTGATGTTTCGTAAGGATCCTGATTTTTTTTTCTTTTTGGCTTTTTGCTGGAACTTTGTCCAATCAGGCATTGGCCAAGGTCGTGTGACTGAAAATCTCAAAGGCTCGAAGCTGGATGACGCTGTTCACGTCCCGGACAGCGCTTCGGTCGAATGGGTGAGCCTTGTTTTTGACGAGCTGGTGATTGTTTTCCTATCTCCGCTCACTTGTGCTGGCTCAATTTCAGACTTATCGTCTCTTGCACGAGGAGGGCATCTTTGTCGGCGCCTCAACTGGTTTGAACGTGGCAGCTGCCGTTGAGGTGGCCAAGTCTCTGCCAAAAGGCTCGACCGTCGTGACCATTCTCTGCGACTCTGGGTTGGTGAGTGTCCAGACCTATTCACGTTGCGTTAGAGAGGTAGAGTCTTGCAAACAAATTGCTAACGTTGACTCTCGACTCAGCGTTACCAAGCGCGTCTGTTCAACAAGGAATGGCTTGAATCCAAGGCGCTGTACAATGCAATCCCGATGGCCTACCGCGGCAGTGCGCTTTGAGGCGAGAGGCCATCCGCGCCCTCCCTTTTGATTTCCCCCACCATTCAGTAACATTTGTCCCCCTTCTTCCCATTCTGAATAAACCTGTCATTTTCTTAATCTGGCTTGCTTCATTTTTCCTTTTTCTTTTCATTTTCTTGGCTGGACTTTTGGCGCCATCATGGACAATATCAACGTCACCATTCGCGTTCGTCCGCTCAACTCGCGGCAAGTCAAATCCCCCATTCATGAACACCATCGCACGCACAACCCCACGGTCTTGAGCACAAGCAGAAGCGATGTCGCATCGGGCTATGAGAGAAGCAAAAAAAAGAGGGAAACTGAGTGAAAAAGAAGAAAAAAAACCGCTCAAACGGTTTCAACGTGAAACACTTGCCTTGGAGTCAAACAGTTGTCACAGCGCGTCGATCACTGTATCAACAAGTACTCGACGCTCAATCACTTACCTCCAAGATGGGAGGCGCGGTGATGCTCGTGGAGGAGAGTGTGGCTGCATTGAGTTGCGGTCGTGTTTGAAAACGAAAACAAAAAATGGCGCCAAAAAACTTTTGATTGTTTCAAACAGTTCTTGTGTTCTCGTGCTTTCTTTTGGCTAGACTGCACTTTGGATTCTCACTCGATGATGCTATTTGAACACACAACGCTAACATGATCTACATTTGTGATAATCCGCCCATGCACCAGAGAGCTCAATGGAGGCCAAGGCCAGACATGGAGCTTGGAGAACAACAGCATTGTCCAATGCAATGCATCGGGTCGCCCAATCCCAAGCTCGTCCTACACATTCGGTGAGCATTGTGCTTGAGTATGACGCGACAGTGAATTTTTTCTTGCACGAGTGCTGACGACGAGTTTCATGTCAAAACACGCCAATCAGATCGCATTTTTGGAGCCAACTCGAAGACTCGCGATGTCTACGACCAAGTTGCTGCGAATATCGTCAAGTCGGCAATGGATGGTGTGAATGGTAGGTTGCATTGCCGTGCTATGGTGATGACTGCTTGACACTCTGTGTTTTGTGCCTCATCTGCCAATTCTGCCACGAACTGAACAGGTACCATTTTTGCGTACGGTCAAACATCTTCCGGCAAGACACACACAATGAAGGGCTCGCCTTCAGAGCCAGGCTTGCTCCCGCTTGCGATTGATCATGTCTTTACATGCATTCAAAAGGTATGTTGCTTTCCGAGCATGGCGCTCAGTGGGTGTTGTTGGTTTTTTGTTTTTTGCGATTTCAGCAGCTCACATCGCTCCTCCACTTTTGCTCTGAAACAGAGCCAAGATCGTGAGTTTTTGCTGCGTGTTTCGTACATTGAAATCTACAACGAAATCATCACCGATCTTCTCAAGCCAGAGAACACCAACTTGAAAATCCGCGAAAACGTGAGCGTAAGTACTCGTCTAGTCATATGGGTTGCAGGTCGACTTTGATGGACAGCACTTGAGAGTTTGGTACCTAACACGCTCTTCTCGGTTTCGAAATAGGGCGAAATTTTCGTGAGCGACATTTCCGAGGAAGTGGTCGTTTCGCCGAACGAAATTCTCAAGCTCATGGAGCGCGGAGAGAGCAGTCGTCACGTCGGTGAAACCAACATGAACGAGCACAGTTCGCGCTCGCACACCATCTTCCGCATGATTGTCGAGAGTCGCGACCGCGTTTCCGCCGCCAACAGCCCCGAGCGCCTGTCGATGGACGGTGCTGTTCTCGTGTCGAGCCTGAACTTGGTCGATTTGGCCGGCTCTGAGCGCGTTGGACACACTGGAGCGGAGGGCGTCCGCCTGAAGGAAGGTGGTTTTATCAACAAATCCCTCCTGACTCTCGGCACAGTCATTGGCAAGTTGAGCGATGGCGTGAACGAATCAGGTCACATCCCGTACCGCGACTCCAAGTTGACGCGCATTCTACAGCCGTCGCTTGGTGGCAACGCACGCACGGCGATCGTCTGCACCATCACCCCGGCCACCGTCCACTGCGACGAGACCATCTCCACCCTCAAGTTTGCGACTCGCGCCAAGACAATCCGGAACAAACCAGTCATCAATGAGGTCATTTCAGATGAGGCCCTGCTCAAGCGCTATCGCACGGAAATCTCCGAGCTGAAGCGCATGCTGACCGACAAGCGTGATCCTCAAGACACGCCCGCAGTGACAGCCGAGCTGGCCGAGCTTCAGAATGAGCGCCAAAAGATGCAAGAGACGCTCATCGAGCGCGAGCGCGAGAAGCAGCTGCAGCAGGACAAGATTGACAAACTGACAAGGCTCATTCTGGTTTCCTCAACCAACAGCATTGCAAGCACTGTTGAAAGCCTTGACACCCATGCTCGACTTGACGAAACGCTCCCCTTCCCGACCAAAGCCAACAAGTCTCGCCGCGAGACGTGGTGGGCGGGTGCCAAGCGCCTTGATGTCCGCAGCGCAAATGCAGCTCCGACAGCGCCTCACCCCGGATCAGCTACAGCTACTACTGCACAACGTGTTGTCAATGAAAGTGCAGACATTTCGTTTTCGTCTGCAAGCTACTCTCGCACGGACGACCGTCGCGTCTCGAGCATCCGGATGAGCTCGATTACAGCGTAAGATGAAAGTTTTGTAGTTTTGATCAGTCGGTTTTGAAACACACGAAAAGCATTGCGCATGGATCCTAACCGGACTATTTTCGTTCCTGGTTGTGTTTTTGTGTGCGTGTTTTGCTTTGGACACAGTGGTCGCTCGGCCGCACAGCGTGTCAGCATTGCTCCTGTAGCTCACGATTCTCAGCGTTCGCAACAACACGCTCAAGCAAAGCAAGTGCGGTCAAAGCAAATGCAACCTGTAAGCGTTACCTGCGACACATTTGTTCGAGCTTTTTGAAACAGGCCTCACCTTGCGCACACACACACACACACACACACACTTCAGGAAATGCCCCCACCAGAGCAAGCGCAAGACAAAGTGGCAGCTCTCGAGATGGAACTTCATGAAGCGCGCGAGCAGATTCGCAGCATGGAAGAGCTGCTGGAACAAACGAACGAGCAGCTGCAACTCCAGCTCGAAAACTCCCCGCCGGCCAACGCCAACGCTGCCGACTCGACGCAGAATCTTGCCATTCTCAGTCGCCTTGCCACTTTGGAGACAGAGAAGGCTGAGCTGGTTCGGCAGCATGAGATCCAATTGCGCACGTTGGCCGAAAACGAAGACTTTGTCCGCAACGAGAATCAGGCGCTGGTCGAGATCCTGGCCACGCTGGAGCAGCAAGTTGTCGAGCTGCAGAAGGAAAAGCTCGCCTTTTCTGAAGCACAAGTCATGCATCAACAACAACAACAGCAGCAGCAGCAACTGCAACAACAACACGACGAGCAGCTTCAGCAGATCGAAATGCTGCAAAAGCAACAACAGGAGGCAGCAGAGCAGCTGGCACGCGAGTTTGACGAAAAGCTTGCTCTGGCCAAGCGTGAGCACAACACTCAGCTGGCAAACGCAGAGGCTCAAATCCAGTCGCTTGAACAAGATCTGGCGGCAGCCGCTTCCGCCGTACCGTCTTCCGAGCCGGTCTCCAACTCGGCCGAGATTGACACAGTCACTGCCGATTTTGAAGCCAAGATTGCCACACTGCAGGCCGAGCACAATGAACTGCATCAGCACATGCTGGCTGAGCACGACCAACTCGACCAAGAGGTTCAAGAGCTTCACCTACGCGTGCAACAGCTTGAGACTGAGGCTGCCGAAAAGGACCACCATGCTGAATCGCTGATGGTAGACTTGGAAAAGCAGACCATCCTGCAAGAGCGCATTGAGTTGCAAGCCGAAGAAGCGGAGCGCGCGGCTGCGGCAAAGCTTTGCGAGCTGGAGCAAGCGCAAGCCGCTGCTTTGGCCGAGGTCCAAGCTCTCGCCTCCCAACGTCAAGCTCGATGCGAGGCACTGACGCAACAGCTTGCGGAGGCTCAAGTGGAGCTTGCTTCCAAGTCCATGCAAGACCAAGACACCAACCATGCAGCAATGGAGCTGGCTGCGGAGCTGGAGACCAAACTGTCAGCTGCGTTGGTGCAGCTCACCCAGACTGGTGTGGAGCGTGATGCTGCAACCACGCGGGCTGCTGAACTGGAGCAAATCCTCAGCAAGGCTTGCAATGACCAAGCGGAGCTTGAGGCGCAGCTGAAGCAAGCTGACAGCGAAGCTGAGTCGCACGCAGATCGCATGGCAAGCCTTGTGCAGGAGCTCGAGACTGCGCAAGCAGAAGTTGCCCTTCTCAAGGAGGAGCAACAGAGTGTCCAGAGCAACCTTGAACAAGCCTTGCAGTCCCAACTGGCAGACGCCCAGGACAAGCTAGCGCTCGCACAATCGACGGTCGAAGAGCTAAAGCAGCAGTTGGCCTCCGTCGACACTGCTCATGCCGCACTCTTGGAAGAAGTCGTGACCCTTCAAGAGCAAACCGCCGCGCAAGCTGACAGCACCAGCGAGTCCCAAGAGCAGCTCAAGCAACAGCTGGCCAAGGCTGAGGCAAATCTCTCCGAGGTGCAGACAGCTCTGAACGAGAGCGTACTGCAGAAAGCCAGTCTGCAAACCGCCTTGGACAACACCAAGGCCTCGCTGCAGAACAACAAGCAGACTGTTTGCGAGCTGCAAGCAGAGCTCGAACTGCTCAACGGCTCGCTCGCTTCATTCCACGACGAAAGCGACACTGAGTTTGCTCGGCTTCAAGCAGAACTGAGTGGAGCGACGGAGCGCGCTAATGCAAAGGAGGCAGCCGTTGCGGATGCCTTGGCTCGCGTCGAGCAAGCCAATCTGGACCGTGACCGCACTCTGGCGGAACTTGGCGAGCTGCAAGCCTTGATGGCAACTCAAAGCGCAACGCTCGTTTCCGCGGAAGTTGTGGAAAGTATGCAACGGCAGCTGGCTCGATCCACCGCCATCGCTGCCGAGCATGAGTCTGCCTGCCGAGACTTGCAAGGCCAAGTCTTTGCCATGCGCGACGAAATCCGCAACAAGACACTTGAACTCGATGTGCTTCAGACGGAAAAGGAGCAGTATGTCGCACAAGCGGTGTCGGCAACTCAGCGCAACGAGGTGCTTGAGGCCCAGCTGGCCCAGGCACAGACCCTTTCAGCAGAGCTGGAGGGCAGACTTTCTGACGCATCTGAGGATGCTCTGAAGCTGACTGAGCAAGCGCGTGTCGCACAGAGCTCGTTGGAAACGGCTTTCTCCGACCTTGAGGAGACTCGCGCACAGCTGCAAAGCACAACGGCCGATCTGGAGGCGTTGCAGCAGGATTATGCGGCATGCGAGGCAGCGTTGATTGCCCAACGCAGTGCAGCTCAATCTCGCAGCGCTGATGTTGAGGCCATTCTGGCTGAAAAGTCGCAGCTCGAGGCGCTCATTGCCAAGGGACGCACTCACGTGGAGGGTCTGACTGCGCGACTGAATAGCGCGACGCAACAGCTGCAAGAGCGCTCCAGTGCCAGCTCGAGTGCAATCGATGCACTGCAGGCGGACATTGAAGGGCTTGCGTCCAAGCTCGACCAAGTCAATGCTGAGCATGCCACAACCCAGGAGCAGCTTCATCAGGCCCTCGATCAATGCGAGGCAGCTGTTGCTGCAGAGGCCTCGTTGCGCGCGGAGCAGCTCGCTCAACTCGATGCTCTGCGCCAGGTCCATTCCACAGAATTGGCGGGCGTTAAGGCGGATGCGAGCGCCCTTCTGGATGCCGCAAAGCAGCAGCATGCAGAAGAGGTGGCCAAGTTGCAGCACCAAGCCCAAGAGGCGCTGTGCTATGCCGACTCGGTCCAAGCCCGCCTGGAGCTTGCTGAGCGCGATAGCAGCGAGATTGCCAACGCGGCGGTTGTTCTCGAGAAGGAGGCAATTGCTGCTCGACAGGAGGCGGCCACCATTCGTCAAGCTCATACCGCGCTTGCTGCGCGCTGGGCCGAGATCGAGAAACGCCAGCAGAGCATGGTCGCGAGTGCAGTCCAAACGGACGCGCCGCGACCGCGCAACCTGACTGCATCAGCGGTATTCACGGATGCGGTTGTCGACTTTGGCTGCGATCGTAGTGCAACTCCTGCGCCCGCCACGCACGCACCCTCGCCTCGTGGGTTGGATTACAAGACATCCATGACATCTTCGCCGACACCGATTCCTGGCTCTGCGGCAGTTGGCTCGACGGTTCTCGCTTCAACCGCCAGCCTGTGCTCGCCCAGCAGCTCGCAATCGCAACCAGTTGCTCTCACGTCAAGCTCGCTGGCAAGCAAAGCGGAGCTCCCTGGGAATGTGCGCCGGCCCGTTTCTCTGTTGAATCGCAGTGCTGCAGCGCCAGCCTCGAGGGCTGTTTCGGCCTCTGTTGCCTTGGAGCAACATGCACGTGCAGAGTCCAAGCATGTACGTGCAGAGTCCAAGCCGATCGAAGTCTCGTCAGAGCCCGTTTGCGACCCAGTCGCGGCTGAATCAACCGCCGATCTTCCGACGTCGGACGTGGAAATGTCGGCTGAAGTTGCTGGGTGGTCCTCGCCATCGACATCGACATCAACAGCGTCCCCTGCACCTGCAGCAAACGTGCCCGTCAAGGCGGCGCTCAAATCCGCGTCTTCGGCAACTGGTGGGCCAAAGCAAGTCAAGTTTGCCGAAACAGCGACTGCAACCACCGAAGACAACGAGCTACTCGTGCAACCGCTTGCCAGCGACAAGGAAAACGACCAAAGCGACCAGCTTGATTCAATGTCGTCGTTCGCGGCGTCCGACAAGAGTGCCTTGGAGGCGGACAGTGCGCTCCACAGCGGGTTTGCAGCTCTCCTGTCCGGATCGTCGTCAGCGTCGGTCCTGGACGCCAAGTGTGTGTCTTCCAACTCTACGTCCGGCTCGCTGTCACATTTGCGATCCTTCTCAACGGCGCCCTCGCTGGCTGTCGCGGGCACTGGCCTGCTTCGCGCATCCAACCGAATGCGCCCGTTGGTTGCCTCGTCCCGCAAGAGCACTGCAATTGTCGCCGGCGATGTGAATCTGGACATGACGGTCAGCGACGGCCGAGCGCCGCTTCCTGCCGCCACTGCCACTCCTGCCGCCGCCGCGTCGTTCGGATTGCCTGCCACACCTGCGATCGAGCAGCCCGGCGATTGTGCTCAGCAGTGATTGTACTTTTTTGTAGTTTAATTTTCATGTTCGTGTATGTGCTGATTTGTAGTCAAACAAAAGAAAGAAGAACGAAAAAAAATCCCAACAAAGAACAAAGAACAAAAAAATTCAGTCCAATTTCTTTTACGTTCTTCTTTCGAGTTGTCACTTGTTTTTTTGACCCCAACAGACAGACAGACAGATAGATAGACAGACGGCCGTCCGAAGATGCCAGGAGTCACTCCAACCAGCTCTGACGACGCAGCGCCGTCCTCCCGCGCATCCGCATCTGCTGGAACTGGAGCTGGAGCTGGAGCTGGAGCAGCGAGCTCCACCTCGCAAACGCAAGCTGGCTCAACAAGCACCACTACCACTACCACTACCACAACCACAACCACCCCGGCCACGCAGTCCAGCAAGTCGTCATCATCCGCTACCAATGCTGCTGCCAATGCTGCTGCTGCTGCTACCGCGGTGTCTGCGTTTGCGACGCCGGCTGAGCTCGTTCGTCACCGCGGTGGTCAGCGTGCTCTGACGCGCATTCTGATTGCCAACAATGGGATTGCTGCAGTCAAGTTCATTCGCTCCGTTCGCCAGTTTGCATACGATGCGTTCGGCGGCAACGAGGCAAGTTTTGTCACTCACTCAACTCACCTCAAACAACTCAACCAAATCAATCCGTCTGAAAATTTTACCAACCGCTCGATCGTTTGTGGGGTGTTTTTGTATGTTGGTATGTTTGTCATGTGCATGTGCCGTCCGTGGGACAGCATGCAATTCATTTCACAGTGCTCGCAACCCCAGAGGACATCAAGGCGAACGCAGAGTACATCAAGATGGCGGATCAGTACGTCCCGGTTTCCGGCGGAGCACCCAACAACAACTACGCCAATGTGGATTTGATTGTTGACATTGCCGAGCGTACGGGAAATGACGCCGTCTGGGCTGGCTGGGACCACGCTGCAGACAACCCCCGCCTCCCAGAAGCACTGGGTCGCTCGCGCACCATCTTCATCGGTCCCCCAGCCCACGCCATGCGCTCTCTTGGCGACAAAATCACAGCCACTATTGTGGCACAGTCTGCAGGCATTCCGACGCTGCCATGGGGCGGCTCGTCGTTGCGTGTGCAGCTCCCGCAAATCGCCGCTCAGCCGCAACAGCAGCGCGTGTTGATTGCCGTCCCGGACGAGGTGTATTCTCGGGGCACTGTCAACAGCGTTGACCAAGGCCTGTACGTAGCGAAGCGTGTCGGGTTTCCTGTCATGATTCGCGCAGCCGAGGGCACGAATGGTCAAGGTGTCCGTCGGGTTGAAAATGCTGAAGAGTTTGGCCCTGCTTTCCGTCAAGTGCAAGGTTGGCAACCCGAGTTGATTTGATTCCTTTCTGTGCTGTGTTGTTGCTTCCAACGGGGAGGGGTGTGGGGGTTTGGATGTTGATTCGGTGGAGATGAAAGTTCCAACCTGCACCTTTTTTTTCCCTTCTTGTCGTTAGGCGATGTGCCCGGAAGCGCTATTTGCATCATGCAGGTGGCCAAGAAGGCTCGCAACGTCCAGATTCTGCTGTTGGCCGATGTTTACGGCCAAATTGTGTCCATTTTTGGGTGCGATTCGTCCATTCAGCTCCGCAACCGCAAGTTGATCGAGGAAGCGCCTGCATCGATTGTCCCGCCCGAGATTTTCACGGACATGGAGCGTGCTGCCGTTCGCTTGTTGCGTTTGGTATGAAAGTGCTGTTTCTAGCTGGCGATGCACAAGAAATCCCGCCGAGTCTTTCTTTTTCGCATTTGATCACTCACTGACTGCTTGCAACTTTGAATCTTTTTTTTTGTTTTGTTTTGTTTTTTTCTGCCAGGTTGGATGCACCAGCGCAGTCACAGTCGAGTTCCTCTACAACCCGCAAACCAAACAGTTCTTCTTTTATGAAATCCAACCGCATCTGCCCGTGGAACATCCGCTCGCCGAAATCATCTCGCGCACCAATCTTCCTGCCGCCCAGCTTCAAATCGCCATGGGCATTCCGCTGCACCGCATCCCGGAAATCCGGGTCTTGTATGGCGAGGCGCCTCATGGCTCGAGCACCGTTGTTTTCGATCGCCGCGAGCGCGAAAAGGCTGCCAGCGCTGCCATGGCTGCCATCACGGCACAGGGAGGCAAGCCAAAAACCATCATTCCCAACCCGTTGCCGTACGGCCACGTGATTTCGGCCCGCATCCTCCAAGAAAGCAGCCGTAACGACAGCCCCACCACTGCTCACGATCTCAGCTTCCGCTCTGCGCATGTTTGGGGTTATTTTTCGAGCGCGCTCGCTCACGAGTCAAACGTGGCCTCCGTTGGGCGCGAAACCTCCAGTGCGCCGTTTGCCCAAGTTTTTGCCTGGGGCGACACTCGCGAGCAAGCACGCAGGTAGGTGTAGATGGTTTCTTGCAAGTTTGTTTGTCTTTTCCAAGTGTTTTTCAGGAGAGGAGCGATGATTCATGTCCCCGCTCTCATCTCGCTCCGATTTGTTCTTGGTTTTTCGCGTTGATTTCCCTCTCTCACACTCATTCAATGATCTCTTCTTTTTTTTTTTTTTTTTTTTGTAGACACCTTGTGGTCGCTCTGAAAGAGGCGTCTGTGCGTGGGACATTTTCCTCTGTCGTCGAGAATCTGGTCAAGCTGCTCGAGTCACCCAACTTTCGCGACAACGACGTTGATGTTACTTGGCTTGATTCTGTCATGGCCGAGCGATTCACGGCAGACCGGCCGGACACGCTGCTGGCTGTGCTTTGTGCCGGCCTGCAGCTCGCGGAGAGCGCCATGAGCGAAATGCGCGACTTGTACCTTCGAGCCATGAAGCGCGGGCAGATGCTCAACAAGGAATATCTGCGCAACTCGGTCTCTATCGAGCTGGTCGGCGAAGAAGGCGTCTTTGTTCCCGCTGCTGGCGTTACCACTCCATCCACTCCAATCTCTGGAATCTCTGGAATCTCTGGCATCTCTGGCGACGGTCTCGCTGCACCTTCCCTGGATGCAAGTCTGAATGGAAGTAGTGCCGCTGCTCCCTGTCACCAATCTTTCGCGCTGACTGTGACGCAAACCGGATCCGACTCTTACTTTGTGGTCATGAACGGCGAGTGGGTGGAGGTTGTCATGCACACCCTGCCCGACGGCACACGTCTCGTCATCTACAATGGCAATAGCCACGTCACCTTACTCAAAGAGGAGGCCAACGGCTGCCGGATTACGGTCGATGGTCGCAGCTGCTCCTTCTTTGTACCCAAAGGCATGGACTTGTCCGCCCTCATGTCGTCCAACACGGTTTCGGCCTCTGCTTCGTCTGCCATGCTGAGCGCATGGAACGCCGCGTCCATCTCGCCGCTCCAGTCCTCCGGCACCTCGATTGCAGCCTCTCCATCTCCAGCAGCAGGGGCAATCGATTTGCCCAATCTGTCCGTCGACAGCCAGGGAGGTATTTCTGTCGAAAGTGAGGGAGGCAACAAGTCCTCCATGTTTGCGATTGGGGACGATGCGGCCGCTCACTCGGCATCCAATTCATCCTCCTCCAATACCGGCGGAACCACGCTGGTAGGCTCGCAGCCCCAACAACCGCAAAACAGCGGCTTGGACGAGACCGGCATTGCCAACAATGCCGTAATCACGCCGTTCACGGGTTGCTTTGCGCACAACGACCTGCGAGCCGTCCACGGAGGCAAGGTGCACCAGAGCTTCCGCGCTGCACTGCGCTCGTTGTCCAACATTATGCTCGGCTACGACATTCCTGAGCCGTTTGCCCGCTCGTACATTGATCGACACGTGCAGCGCATGATGTCCAGTCTGGCAAACCCGCAACTCCCGTTGCTCGAGCTGAACGATGTCCTGTCGTCGCTCGAAGGACGCATCCCTCCCGAAGTGGAAAGTGCGATCGGACGCACTGTCGCCTCGTACTCTGCCGGCTACACGTCCATGTTTTCCATGTTCCCCGTTCAACAAATTGCACTCGTTGTCGACAGCCACGCAGCGCACATTCGAAACAAGACTGAACGCGATCATTTTTACATGCTTGTCGAGCCCATCATCCAGATTATTCAGCGCTACCGAACAGGCTCTCGAGGCCACACAAAAGCCACCATTCATTCTCTGCTGCGCGCCTATCTCGATGTCGAAAGCATCTTTGCCAACTATGGCCGCAGTGACAACGAGTGCATCTACAAGATCAAGGAGACGACTGGCATTGCGCATGCGATGGACATGGCATTTTCGCGTCAAAGCAAGACCAAGTACCAACTCGCATTGGCTCTCATGGTGAGTGGTTTTTTGTTTTTTTTCTTTGAAGAGGAAGGAAGCGTCATGTCAGTGTTTTGTGCGAATGGTTTTTTGGGAAACTCAACTCCTTTTCTTTCTTTCTTTTTTTTTTTTTTTTTTTTTTTTGTGTGTGTGTGTGTGTGTGTGCGTGTATCTCGGGCTGCCTCTCGTCCCTGCTTCAGGATCAATTGCACCTCAAAGACTCGACTTCCATCACGCCTGAGGACAAGGCAATCCTGTCTCAGCTTGCTGATCTTGTGGATGTGGCCAACTCGCGTGTCGCCGTCCGTGCTCGCCGAATTCTGGTGCTCACCCATCTGCCTTCCTTTGAACGGCGTCGACTTGACATGGAGCTCTATCTCGAAGATGCTGTGGACAGTATGCATGCAGAGGACTGCGCGCGCAAGCTGCAGGCGCTCGTAGTTCAGTCAACCTCGTGCTATGACGTCCTGTTTGCCTTCTTTTTCCACACCAAGCCGTCCATTCAGGCCGCCGCTCTGGAAGTCTATGTCCGCCGCTCGTACACTGCGTTCCGATTGAAGCGCGTCTGGAGCGAGTACCTTGACAACCGTCCCGTCGTCAAATGGAGCTTTTTGCTGCCGTCCAATCATCCGCATGCTTTAATGTACTCTGTCCTGGGTTTGAAGCGAACGATCGCATCCGATGCCGTTTCTCTGCATGTGGACGACAAGCTGCAGCAATCCTACCTCCGCACTGGCGTCATGGTTGCGTTCGCGCGGTTTGGCGCGCTACTCGAGCAGTTCCCGCATCGTCCGCCAGGATTTGATGCGCCGCGTGATATTGGTAGGGTGGCTCGGCGCTTTTTCACGATGGATGTTGCTTGCAGAGATGATTTTTGTTGGAAGCAACTTGGCTTCAAGCCGCTTATGGTGCTGATTTCGATGTTCTGGTCTCGTTGACAGAAAACAACGAACCCCTGAATGTGATCAACATTGCTTTGCGGTCGGTGGACCTTGGACCAGAGGGGGCCAAGCGGCTCGACGCCACGGCCACTCACTGGATTTCCGATGAAGAGCTGACTGAGCAGAGTGCCGCTCTGGATCAGCAGCTGTCGGCCATGTTTGCCTCGACTGTTCAAAGCCTCAAAATCCTTCTGGTGGCGCATGATATTCGGCGAATTACGTTTATTCTCAAGCTAGGTCCCACCTCGACCGAACACACTCGGTACTTTTCCTTCCGCGAGCGCCTCGATTATGCGGAGGATATCTTGTACCGCCACGTGGAGCCCGGTCTTGCATTCCAACTGGAGCTCTTCCGTCTGTCAAACTATCACATCAACGTGATTCCCACCGGGTGAGCGAACTAGATTCAACCTGGTTTTGCTTCTCTCGTGCTTTTTTTTTTGTTGGTTTTGTTTGTTTGTAGCAACTCACTCGACTCGTCGTGATTGCACCCCCCCCCCGCCTTCTCCTCCCCGCCTTCCCCTCAAAATCTTACTCTAGAAACCTCGGTCAGCACCTCTACTTTGGTGTGGCCAAAAACGAACCCAACGACCGCCGATTCTTCTTGCGCTCCATCATCCGCTCGCCAGACGTCATCTCGGTACAGACGCCCATTGACTTTTTCTTTTTGGAAGGCGAGCGACAAATCAACGAGGTTCTGAACGAGCTGGAGATTGCCTTTGTCAATCCGCTGTACGCGAACACGGACCGCAACCACATCTTCTTCTCGTTCCAGCCCGTTGTTGTTCTTGATCCGATCAAGCTGCTTCCGCGACTGCGGCTGCTGATCTCCCGCCACGGGCGGCGACTGTGGAAGTTGCGCATCCTTGAAGCGGAGATGCGCTTGAACGTGAGCACTGGCCGCGGCGACGCTGCCATGCCGATTCGCGTCTTCATGTCCAACACGTCAGGATACATGCTGTCCATCCACATGTACCGCGAACGCTCCGTGCCCGGCTCGGACAAGAACGTGTACGAGTCGGTTGGCCACGAAAAGGGCCCGCTGCACGGCCACGACATCATGACGCGCTACGTGACGAAGGATCACCTCCAAACCAAGCGCTACCTTGCCCAATCTCTGGGAACGACCTATGTCTACGATTTTCCAGACATTTTCCATCACGTCGTCCGAGATTTGAACGCGAGTTTGACCAAGGCCGTGAATAAGCGGGCCGAGACAGCCGCGGGATCCGTGCCTGATTTCTCCTCCCCTTACGAAGGCAGTGGTTTTGCGTCTTCGGGACCGGCCTCCCTCTCGACGACTCCCAGGCACAGCGTCAACTTGGACGGGCTGAGTGTGACCAGCTCGGTGGGAACTCCGCGATCGGCTTCGTCGTTTGGCAGCAGCGCCTTCTCGTTGACCTCGCGCCCATTGTCTGGCAGCTTTTCTGGCCACTTGCCATTGTCGTCGCAGTCGAGCCGGTACGGGGATGCATTGGGTTCCGGCCACGGCAACATCGCCAGCTCTGGTGGCTCATCCGGTGACAACAGCAACGGCGGCAGCTTTGCCATGTCGGACCCGTCCGTCTACAGCGCCTCGCCAGGCCTGGGTTCGTCTTCCTACCTCATGACCCAAGCTGCGCCGTCCCATGCGCAGTCGCTGCTTGCAACGGCACTCGCACACTCTGCCACTGCATCCGCGACCCAGGCCGCTCGCGAGGCGGAGCCCTCCTCGGAGCTCTTCCAAGTGTCCGAATTGGTGCTCAACGCCCAGGGGAACGGGCTCGAACTGGTCCATCGCGAACCAGGTGCAAATACCACCACGCTTGTGGCGTGGCGCATGTTTGTTCGCACGCCAGAATGCATGGCACGCGGGCGTGAGCTGGTCGTTGTGGCCAACGACGTGACGCTCTTGAACGGCTCGTTTGGTCCGCGCGAGGTCCACTTTTACCAGCAGGCTGTCGATTACGCGCGCGAACATGGCTTGCCGTTCCTGTATCTTGCTGCGACGTCCGGAGCACGCGTCGGTGTTGCTCAAGAAGTGAAGGACTGCTTCCGCGTTGCATGGGTGAAGGACGGGCAACCCCAGCGTGGCTTCCGATACATTTACTTGACTCCCGCCGATTACAAGCGGCTCTCTGCTGCCGGAACAACCATGCGTGCCGTTCTGCTCGAGGAAGGCGGCGAGTTCCGCTACAAGCTCACCGACATTGTGGGCTTGGCAGACGGCCTGGGCGTCGAGTCATTGAGCGCCTCGCAACTCGCCTCGATTGCGCGAGCCTACGACGACGTCTTTACCATCACCATGGTCACCTGCAAGGCCGTCGGGTTGGGCGCGCAGCTGGCTCGCATGGGCCGCCGTGTTGTCCAGGTGGATCCGCGCTCGCGGCATCCTGGCACCCACGGTGCATTCGTGCAGCCCGTCAACTCATCCTCGGTGCAAAACACGCAGGCCCGCGCTGGAGACGCCAGTGCTGCCGAAGCCGAGCCAGGCGCGCGCGGAACCATCCACGACACGTCGCTGAAGCCGGCTACCGAGGGGTCTGGAGAGATTCTCGTCGCCACAGCCAGTGCCCTAAACACGCTCTTTGGTCGTGGCGTCTACAATGCCGACATGCAGCTGGGTGGCAGTGATGTCTTGTCAATGGCTGGCATTGCCCACGTCGTTGTGGAAGACGACTTTTCGGGCATCGTGGCGCTGCTCAAATGGCTCAGCTTTGTACCGCCAGTGATTACAGCGGCGCGCGAGCCAATGATTGCTCCGTGCCATCATGACACGATCGAGCGCGATGTCGAGTTCATGCCGCCTGCACACGGACAATACGATCCGCGACACCTCATTCGCGGCCGCGTTCTTCGCTCCTCCTCCACCGTATCCGCCTCCGCTGTAGCAAACGCAGGTCTTGCTGGAACTCAGTCCGGTGGAAGCGAATCTGGCGCCTTTGCGTCGTCGGCTGCGGCGGGCGGCAGTTTTGAGCTCCCTTACCCTCGCAACAACGGTCTGGCGGCGTCCACCCCCTCCGCATTCTCGTCGCTTACGAGCTCGCCAAACTTCCCATCCTTTGCATCACCCCACGTATTCGGCTCGAGCGTGAACTCTCCGGGCAACAACAATGTGCTGGGCTCGCCCGCGGTCGGGTCGTCTCCGTTTGCCCCGCCGGTGAGTGGGCCGGGCGGAATGATGGGGCTTGGTGCGACTTCCAAACCATCAGCCGCCGCAGACGACGCATCCAACCCGGCTGCTGCAGGTACTGGTGCTGGGCGGTGGGAAAGCGGTCTCTTTGATCGCGATTCGTTTGTTGAGACGTTGGCGTCGTGGGTCAGCGGCGTGGTCGTGGGTCGAGCTCGACTTGGAGGGATTGCTGCTGGTGTGGTGGCGGTCGACCCGCGCTCTGTTGAGGTCCACGTGCCTGCCGACCCGCTCAACCCCGCCAGTGAAATGCAGATGCGCATCCGCCATGGCCATGTTCTCGATAGCGCGGGCTCTCGCAAGCTGGTTGACAGCATCCGCGACTTTGACCGTGAGCGACTGCCCCTGTTCATCTTGGCCAATTGGAAGGGCCTTGCCGGCTCGTTGCACGACATTCACGAAGAAGTGCTGCGGTTTTCGTCGGCGATCGTGGACGAGCTCCGACAGTACCACCAGCCCATCTTTGTCTACATTCCTCCGTATGGCGAACTGCGCGGCACCACTTGGTCGTTGTTTGACTGCAACGTCAATCCCAACCTCTTGCAGCTGTTTGCGGACGAGCGTTCCCGCGCGGGCGTCAACACCTCCGATGTCACCGCTGAGATGTGCTTCCGACGTCGCGACCTGCTGAATGCGATGCAGCGACTCGATCCCGTCTACCAAGAGCTTGTCGCGCAATTGCACGAGCTGACGGCCGAGACGAAGGCCGCAGCAGCCGCGGCTACCTCGGGACCAGTCGCCTCGTCACCCAGCCAAGGACCGCAGCAACTGCTCCGCCTGCACCAGTTGGCTCACAGCAACACCAGTCTCTCTGCCATGCCGCCCACAAGCGACCAAGACGCCGAAGTCCAGACGCTGCTCACGCGTTTGCGACAACGAGAAGATGAGATTTCTCCAGCGTTTTTGGCGCTGGCCTCGGCCTTTACGGACTTGCACGACACGCCGTACCGTCTGCAGGAGAAGGCAATGGTGACTGATGTGATCCAATGGAAGTCCGCTCGTCGCTTCTTGTACTGGCGGTTGCGCCGCCGACTGAGCGAGACCCGCGTTCTTGCAGATATTCTCAAGGCAAATCCGTCTCTGACCCCGTCTGGTGCAACAGCTGTGCTCGGGCGGTGGTTCCTTGAATTCGAAGGCAGCGTGTGCAACTGGAAACAGGACAAGTTGCTGTCAGAGTGGTTTGACCGTCGACGGACGCAGCTCGATCAGAACGTCACTCACCTGCGCGAGGCATACGTCGACCAGAGCGTTCGCGCAATGGTCTCGTCGGATGGCGTCCTGAGAAGCATGAATTCGTCCAGCAACGCCCTCGTCCTGACCGGCGGTGGTGACGTGGACGGAAGCGGAGACGACGACACCCCAGCGTCGGTCTTGTCACCCTCGTCATCCTTCAGTGCACTGTCGCATGCGAACATTGCACATCCTGTGTCTGAAGGGCCTGTTGCCGCGGTGATTAATGCTGCTGCACGGTTGCTCCGCGGCGAGCTGCCTGGCGGCGGTGGTGCTGGAGGGTCCAATACTGCTGTCGCTGGATCTTCAGCTGCTGCTGCTGCTGCTGCTGCTGCGGCGGCGGCGGCGGCTGCGGCTGGCTCGGCCGCTGTAGGAGCTAGTTTGCTTTCTTTAGCAGGAACACCGTCTACCGAAGGAGCGAGCGCGCTCTCAAGCAGCCATACAAGCAGTCGTCGTGCGTCCATCCATCTTCTTGCAACGTCCCCGCCTGCCCCACATTTGCACGCCTCCACTTCAACGGGCTCCATCCCTACAGGATTTACCCATGCATCTGTGGCGTACTTGCAGTCTTCAGCTTCGCATTCGCCCACGTCCACGCCGCTGAGCCACCATTTGAGCGGGAGCAGCGAGCGGATTGCTGCGACTGGGCACGTCAGTCCCGTTCCCACGAGTAGCGCCCTCACACGGCAGCCCTCTCACAGCAGCTTGATGCGCAAAGTCTCGAGCCTCGCTAGCGGCGGTGCTGGCTACGCGGCGGCAGGCGACGGAGTCGCAGCCACTCCGAGCCAAATTGCCATGTCGGCACTCAACGCTGCAGCCGTGGCCGATGCATCATCGCTTGGTTCTTCCGATGAGCCCAGCGAGTCAGTGACGCTGCAGGCCATTCTTGGCCTTGTCCATCGTCTCGGCGACGATCAACGCGAGCTGCTTCTAAACCAGCTTGCTCACGATTCTCTTGCGCGACGCACCTACTGAACGTGATTGGTGCGTGACACGCACGCTTGATTTGATTCGTTTTTGATTGTTGTTGGTGGTGGCGCAATTGAGGAGGGGGGGCGTGGCGCGATTTTCAGTTGTGTTGTTCCATCAGTAAACACACCTCAAGTAAATTGTTCTCGTTTGCGGCGTTTCGTTGTCCGACAAGCCGAGGTCTCCTTTCCCACCCCCGCCCCACCCCTTCTTTTAAATGCTGGTGGGAGGACTGTGCGTGGTCCGCCTTGTACTTCGTAGAGCCTGCGCTTTTGTGCAGCATGTAGGGCGTGCCTGTTCCAGATCTGCCGCTTCCGACGGGTTCCTCTTTGTTTTGGCGTTTTGTTTGTTTTGTTTTTTGTTGGGGGAGAGCTTGTATGTCGCGTTTCGTCAACTGCATGCGCTCAGAGTCAGCGTCCCTCTCTCGCCGCGCACGAGAGCCATAAATCGCAACAATTATTTTCATCGTGTTTAACTGCATTGCGAAAATGCAGCGGCTGCTCGGGTCGTCGCAAAACCAAGCTGACTTCTTTTTTCGCCAAACCCAATTAAAACGGATTTACTCTTCTTTTTGTTTTGTCGGTTGTTTTCGTTTTCGTTGCGTCGCACTCTCGCTGCCATTCGCTTTCCATTGTAAGCATGCTTGTGATGCACGGGCGATCATCACTCTCTCAAACCCACTTCATGCCCGTCGGTCTCGGGGGAAGGTGCGTGGTTGTGGGGTTGCCGCTGCGAAGAGTTCGATGGTCATTCGGGTGACACTGGCGCACACCTTCTTCCCCCCCCCGTCCGCACCCCCGTAAAGTCGACAGAGGCGTTTCATTCGAGGACAAGCAGATGCCAGAATCCTCTGGAAAAACAAGGCTGCTCCCACATACACGCAATCATCCGCAGAGGGCGGGGAGAAACGCGTGCGCCGACGTCAAGTTTGAGCGCGTTTTGGGGTTTGGAAGACAGCCACTCGCACCCGACCCAAAGAAGCCGTGCTTTCCGAGAGCCCCGCCCCTCCCCCACGCTGCTCACAGAACAAGAAAAAAAAAACAAAAGAAGGACGCATTTTATGAGGTTGATCAAAGCGACAGGCGCGGAGGGACCGCTGGGAGAGCAACAGCGGAGGCGAACGCAACCATTAAAACGACTCAAACAAAAGATCGGAAACCCAAAAATATACAAAACAAACAAATACAAAACGAATTCAAAAATCGCCGAAATCATCCACTTCTGGTCAGCGATTGAGCGCCACTTCCACCAAGCCACAACACATCATGAGAAATCACGAGAATTCCGACCAAAGAGCGTCAAGTGGTTTTTTTTAAAACAAAGGGGGACCCGCGAATCGAGGCGTAAACACGGGGGGGGGGGTTGTCCATCGATCCTAAACAAAAATTACAAAATCTCAACTTCCCACCCAATCACCATGATGACGATGGATGGATGCGAAACTGCCCCCCTGATTGCACTATCATTCTAATGTTGCTGTATTGCTGTGATTGCTTGCGCTGTAGGCAAAAACAACGCCTCTTTCCCTCCCGCCTCTCCCAATGCGTTTCATGAATTTGGGAGCTGCGCTCCTGCTTGTGCTGTTCGTCGTCCAAGTCGCCGCGCAAAGCCCCTGCTCTGTGACTGTCTCAACTTCGGAAGATCTTCGCTCTGCGCTCGACAACGTAGCAAACACTGTCGTCTGTATCGCTGCCGGGACCATCACCTTGAGCGGCACGGAACTTGAAATTAACCGGCTTGCCGAACCAATTGAACTGCGCGGGACTGGGCTTACTAGCAGCGACACTGTGCTCGATGGTGCTGGTCTCTCTCGCATTGTGAACATCACTTCCAATAATGTTGTCCTTCGGCACTTGACCTTTCGCAACGGAGCAACGGAAGGCAACGGAGGCTGTGTGGCGATCGCTTACAAGTACAACACTCCAACAGGCTCGGTTCTGGTTGACTCTGTTCGTTTCGAGGGCTGCTCCACAGCGAGCAATGGCGGAGGTTTTTGGGTTGACACGCTTTTAGGAACCCGATCTGTGCAGGTTGCCAACTCCGACTTTACCTCTTGCAGCTCGTAAGCATCCATCTGTTTGTTTTGCAAAGAAAAAGGCTTTGATTCGAAACAACATTGCACCTGACTGTGAGTTACGTTGCACATCATATTGACAGACGCCTAGCTGGAGGCGGATTTCTTGCTGAAGGAGCGGTCGGCACGCCGCTTCTGGTGACCGTGTGGAACAGCAACTTCTCCCATTGCATCTCACACAATTCCAACGGCGGAGCATTGTATGTGAGGTCTCTTTTCAATCTCCATCATGCGAGCACCCTCAACGTGTCGAGCACAGTGTTCAACAATTGCACGGCTCCCAAAGCGAGCGGAGGCGCTATTGGCGCTTCAGCAGCATCTTGGGTGGACATTCGTGAGACTCGCTTCGTGTCTTGCTTTGCTTTGCATGAAGGCGGGGCAATCGATTTGGAGTTGACCAGCAAGAACATTACCATTTCCGGAAGCAACTTTTCGCACTGCGGCACGTCGGACGGCAACGGCGGCGCACTGGCGATTTCGGACGTGGGAGTCGTGGACATTTCCGGAAGCAACTTTTTGAGCTGCAACACATCGAACGGCGATGGAGGTGCGTTGGCGATTGATGTAGCAGCACTTGTGAGCATTTCCACAAGTGTTTTCTCCGAATGCTCGGCTGTGAACGGCCAAGGAGGCGCACTCCAGCTCGTAGTGGGGGCTCCCTATCTCGCAAATGGTCCTGCGTATGGGTTGTCCATTCGCAACTCCACTTTCGAGGCTTGTCAGGCCAGCAAGAGCGGAGCTCTTCACCTGGAAATCGATCACGTTGTCGACTATGGCTTGGCTCCAGTCTTCTCCGCTGTGAACTTCCTCCGCAACACTGCGCTGTAAGTAGTGTCGTCCTCGTGTCCGAGTGTTGATGAGGTCAGTTGCTGACTTGGTTTTTATCCGCAGCATCGATCAAGGCGGGGCGGTTTACCTGGAAGGGCAGAACTCGCTGGTCAGCTTCGACAAGTGCTTGTTTGCAGACAATGTGGCCAGGTAAGAACTTGCCATCTGTGTTTTCAAAATCAGCGCCCCGCCCCCCCCCGACCCTCCCACATCAACCTTACTCTTTTGATGGTGTTGTGCTTGATTGGTGGATCTAGGACCGCAATGGGTGGCGCTGTTGCACTTGCTTCAAGGCTGGACCTGGACTTTGTGGCTTGTGTCTTTGAGCGCAACATGGCAACAGATGGTTCGGTTCTTGTCATGGACGCGAATCAAGCCAAACTGTCAATTGTCAACAGCACAATGATCAACAACCACGATCAAACTTCAGGCAGTGCCACGGGTCAAGCGCTGTACTTGGCGCGAATCATCGGCTACATGGTCAACTCCTCACTCACGCATTCTATGGTACGTCACAGACACGTCGAGTTGATCGAAACTTGGTGTTGCACGAAAAGTCGCTGCGTCTTGGTACTGAGTGCATCTGTGACATCAACAGGCGTCCTCGGCCGTTGGTGGTGTAGTTCGTGTTTCGAACAACGCCATCTTTGCGATTGCTCGAACTGTGATCAGCACCCCGGCAGGACAAAACCAGTACGACCTGTACTACGCGGGAAGCCAGACCAAGGTGCTGCAGTACCCGGACCCGAGACTCAATGACCGGAGACAAGGCACCCCAACGTTCGTTCTGGCCTTTACCGTCACCGAATTTTGCGAGACTTGCAATGCACCGGGCTGGAACACATTCTTGTGCAGGGCTATGCCTGAGTGTGGTCCTGGCTTTCCTTCGTCTCGAGCATCGATGGTTACAGCGGCATCCATTGCCTCTGCCTCGACTGCATCCTACTTGTCCGTCGTTTCGACAAGCTTGGCAAGCGTGGCGAGTGCCGCTAGTACGGTGAGTGCATCGTACGCGATTCTGGCAACTGCGTCGACTGCATCGCACCTGAGTGCAGTTTCAACAAGTCTTGCCAGTGCTGCAAGCGCAGCGAGTGTTGCGAGTGCAGCGAGTCGAATTGCTGCTTCTGCCGCTTCAGCCGCATCCGCTATCGCGGCAACTGTGGCATCCAGTGCGTCTGCTGGTTCAACCGCCGCTGCTTCCGTTGCTAGTGTTGCAAGCGCTGCAAGCTTTGCGAGTGCTGCCAGCCTTGCGAGTGCGGCAAGTCTAGCGAGTGCCGCGAGTGCCGCTAGTGATGCCGCTGTTGCGTCGGCTGCCTCGATTGCCGCTGCGTCTGCCGCCACTGTCGCGTCTGTCGCTTCCGCTGCTTCCGCTGCTTCCACGATTTCTGCCGAGTTTGCATCTGCTGCTTCCGGTGCATCGACTGTTGCTGCTTCTGCTGCCTCTGGTGCCTCTGCTGCCTCTGCTGCCGCTGAGGTTGCCGCCTCTATCGCTTCTGCAGCTTCCGTCGCAACTGATGCATCACTAGCCTCTGCTGCTTCTGATGCCTCTGCTGCTTCTGCTGCCGCTGAGGTTGCCGCTTCTGTTGCGTCTGCAGCTTCCGGCGCATCGACGGTTGCCGCGTCTGTTGCATCTGCAGCTTTCGTTGCTTCCACGATTTCTGCCGAGTTTGCATCTGCTGCTTCAGGAGCATCGACTGTCGCCGCTTCTGTTGCATCTGCTGCCACTGCTGCCGCTGAGGTCGCCGCCTCAATCGCTTCTGCAGCTTCAGGTGCATCGACGGGTGCTGCGTCTGTTGCATCTGCAGCTTCCGCGGCAACTGTTGCATCACTAGTCTCTGCTGCTGCTGCGGCTTCTGCGGCTTCTGATGCCTCCTTTGCTTTTGATGCCTCTGTTGCCTCTGTTGTGGCTGAAGCTGCCGCCTCTGTCGCTTCTGGCGCTTCTGGAGCATCGACCGTTGCCGCTTCTCTTGCATCCGCTGCTTCAGGTGCATCGACTGTTGTCGCTTCTGCCGCCTCTATCGCTTCTGCGGCTTCAGGTGCATCGACTGTCGCCGCTTCTGCTGCCTCTGCTGCGGCTGAGGTTGCCGCCTCCGTCGCTTCTGGCGCTTCTGGTGCGTCGACGGTTGCCGCGTCCATGGCATCTGCTGCCTCGGTGGCATCCTTGGAGGCGTCGGTGGCTGCTATCGCGTCAGTGGCGTCAGCTGCGTCAGACGCTGCTGCCATGAGCGCGTCGAGCGTTTTGGTCGATGCTGCGGCATCAGCAGCCTCTGTGGCATCTGTCGAGGCGGCAAACTCTGCCGTTTCTGCAGCGTCTGTGTTTTCTGCAATGTCTGCTGCTTCGGCTGCTCCTGCGTCCTCCGTCTCGGTTGCGTCTGTTGCGTTTGATGCATCAGTCTCCCATGCGGCTGTTCTTCCTTCAATGTCTGCTGCGTCCGTCACGTCAACGACGAGACTCTTGACATCCTTGTCCCAGCAGGATGGCGACTCGTCCTGGCTTCCGATCATCATTGGAATCCTGGCTGGTGTTGTCGTGTTGGTTGTGCTTGTCTTGACAATCGTGCTGCATCGTCGGCGCCAAGGACGACAGGTTGCAACGGCAGCCGCCCTCGTCTTGCTCAAGAGTGGCCGCGGCTCTGACGCTTCCATGGATGGTGCCAACATCCGCCAGTCGGAAGCTCACTATGAATCCGTTGAAGCACACTATGAGCGCTTGGACGCGCTTGCCACCAGTGCCGACCTGTACGAAGCCGTTGGCTCGACGACTGCAACTGCCGTCGGAAACGAGTCCGTTTACGAATCGACCAACCTGACGAGCGCATCCTTGCGCAACAAGGAAAGTTCCGATGTGACCTACATCGAAACATCAAGCGCGGAAAGCTTCAACACAACCCGTCCCCAGATCCCGGCCGCGACTTACGCCGCCATCGCTGTCGTCGTGCATCCTGATCCTGATCCGGTTGGTCAAGTCCCTCCTGCCCAAGGTCCCAAGTACGTGGAAATTGCAACTCCCGGTGTGTCGGCGTATGCGGAAGTCGCCGTTGCAGCTTCGGCCAGCGGCATCCTCCGAGGCCAAGCGGAAGCCGTGACCTCGACCGATTACGCTCAAGTCGTGTCCGAGAGCAACGAGAGCAACGAGAGCTCGCAGCAGACCTATGCGACGATCGACCCAAGCTCGTAATTTGCTCCTAATTGTGTTGGTTGTTTTGGGGCAGTTTTGGGGGCAGTTTTTGGGGCATGGTTTGCAGTGCAAAATCGTGACAGTTGCTGATCTCCCCCCCCCCCGCCTTCTCCATCTACGTCCCTTTTGTTGTTTGAATTCGTGTTGCTTGTTTCCGATGGCTCGTTTTGTTGTCAGTTGCTGTCGCGCTTTCTTACGATGAGAAATACAACGCCAGCCACTTTGCCAGCCACACCAAGCGAGCAATCCGACTTTCATTCGTTTGATCTTTTTTTTTTTTTTTTTTTTTTTTTTCAAGCAAGCTTCATTTTCTGTTTCGCTTTTTTCCGTTCAATGTTGCTTCTTCTCCTTTCAATTACTCACTTATTGCAGCCACACCAAGCGAGCAATCCGACTTTCATTCGCTTGATCTTCTTTTTTGTTTTTTCTTTGAAGCGAACTTCTCATTTGGCGTGACTTCATTTTTCTGTTTTCGCTTTTTTTCGTTCAACGTGTTTTCTTCTTCTTCTTTCAATTACTCGCTTATTTCCTTTTTTTTCCCTCCTTTCCATCGTTTTCAAGTGCATCATTATCCTCCCGTTTGCCTTTTCTGGACAACGCATGCTTTTTTTTCTCCCTTTACATTTTGTCACTCCCCCTTTTTTTTCTTTTTTTTTTTTTCTTTTTTTTTTCTTTTTTTTTTCTTTTTTTTTTTTTTTTTTTTTTTAAAAAATTTACTTGTGAGTTTTTTGCATGACTTTTGGCTTCTTTTTGGTTTTATTCTCGTTCTCTCTCTCGCTCTTCTGTCTGCGCCTCACTCCAACCTCCCCCTCTCACTCCACTTGCTGCTTGCACCATGATGCTGCTTGTTTGAGCTTCGAGGAGAGGCGAGTGCAAGATTTTAGAACAAGCGCGACAAATTTAGGGTTCACAATGTCATGCTCGCGTTTGCGGTCTGTCCTTCACTCGATTCGCTTTGGGAGGTGGAGGGGGTTGCTTGGTGTTTGCGCGACGCAGGATGGTCAGGGCAGGCGTCGGCCATCCAGCAGGTGGCGATGGCGCGTGGGGCAGGCGGCTCTTTGGGGGGCAGCAGTCGCTCAGCACAGGTAGTCCGTCGGGGCGCAGCCAAATGATTCACTGGCTCTTTTATTTTTTTCGACTTTGCGATCAGCGACGGCGACAGGGGCGCAGGGCTGACGAGGACCAGCCATAAACACGGATGGTCTAATGCACGACAAAGTCAAGGACACTCGCTAGAAGAGAGATGACCAAACCAATCACAACCCCAGCAAAACCCCTCCCTCGCTCTCTCGATCTCCTAAAAAAAAAAAAAAAAAAAAAAAAAAAAAAAAAAAAAAATCTTCTCATAAAATAAAATAATAAAAAAGCCAGCAAAACCGCGAAAACAAAAAAAAGAGCAGGTTTTCCCCGAACTTGCAGCCTGCGACACCTGAGCAAAGCACTTCTGACTCAGCAGTCGAGCATTGTACTTTGTGCTACTCCAGTGTTTTTGAGTTGTTGTCAAGTTTTCGGTGGCTGACTTTTGGATGGTCTCTTTGCACAGACAACAACAACAACAACAACAACAACACAAGACCCCGATTCTCAGCAAAGCAACAACAAAGCTGGAAATTGTGCTTTGTTCTTTGTTGGTTTTTTTTGCTTGTTGTTCCTGCTGAGGCTGCCAATTCTGCGGATTGCGTCAAAGAATCGCAGGGTTTCAGCGATGCGCACTTTACTCAAGTCGGCCGCGGGCATGTCGCTGCTCTTCCTGTGCCTCTGTCTGCTCGCGACAGTTTCGTCGACGGTCGCTCAGTCGTCCGATTGCGACACGGCCCCTCTTTTGGCCGGCCCGTCCGGGCAGGTCTCGTATGTTGGAAGCGTTGGATCAAGAACTCTGACTCGTTGCAGCGGCGGGAGCTTTGATTTAAATTTCATTCTTCAGTGGAAGTTCATTGCTCCCTCGGCTGGTCAATTGGTTGTAAGCACCATGGACCTCACCTCGGCCGACACAATTCTTCAAATTGGAACGAGTTGTTCCAACTCGACCCATTTGCCTGGAAACTGCTTGGCGTACAGCGACGATTACAGCGGTTCCAGGCAGTCTCAAATCACCCTCAGCGTGAATGAAGGAGTCGTGTACTACATTTCTCTGGGAGCCTATTCTTCAACGGTGGCCCTTGGCACCTCCTCTATGAGCGTGACCTTCACCTGCCCCGCTGACACCACTCGAGCAACTCTCCTCTTTGAATCCGCCTGCGTTTCGTGTGCAGCCGGCACCTATGTTCCATCAAGCAACGCAGTGGGCACCTGCGAGGAACGCCGGTGCTTGCCTGGCACGACAGACCACGATTCGATTCCTGCCACAGCGTGCGTTGCTTGTGGCGCTGGAACCGACACTTCCTCGTTCGGATTGGCCGGTCCCTGCAGCCAGTATGCCGTGCCAGCAGGCAAAATGTACGACCACGACAGCAACTCTTCGACCGCTGCAATCCCGTGTTCGGTTTGCACTCCCGGCTCCTTTAACACCACCGGATGCTCGAGCACGGCAAACACTGTCTGCCCGGCTTGCACGCCGGTGGTCAACTGCACCTCTGGGTTGACGTGCACTGCGGCCGATAACTCACGGTGTGGTGTCTGCATGGCCACCACGTATGCCAACCACACTTACACGACTGCTGACCGGTGCCTGCCATGCCGGCCCGTGGCAGGATGCGCGTACTCTGACGTTGCTTGCACATCTGGTGCGTCAAGCACGTGCTCTACGCAATCGTCCGGAGGCTCGGGAAGCACGACTGCGATCGTCGCAGCAGTTGTTGCTGTTGCTGGCGTGGGTCTGGCTGTGTTGGTCGGCGTGATGTTGTGGCGTCGCCGCCGTCAGCGTCACCTGCTGCAAAAGCCCCCGCCGTACACGCCCTCGGCAGATATGGGGGAAGCGTCTGAAATGGCCATGCTCGGCAACCCGTTGGCCTTGGCTACAACTGAAGCCAGCCCTGCGTCGTACGATACCAAACCGCCCATCTACGCCCAGCGTGCGACACGCATTCCTGCCAATCTTCCTTCAATCACCAAGCCGGCGAGTCTTCCGGCCACGCCTCCAACGGGCCATCGGGAGCTTCAGGACCCGGACGACCTGTACTCGGATCTCGTGCTTCCAAACCCTGCTCGAGAAGGGCACACAGAGTACGCCGACATGCGGCGGATAGATCCGTCCGCTGCTCAAGAGCCAATCTACAGCGATCCGACCCCGAAGGGCAAAGCCAGCAGCAATCCGCCAGAACCAGTGTACAGCAGACCTGGAGAGCAGGCGTACGATTACGGCACATCGCCACCAACTGCTGGTGTATATTATACAAATGTCGAGTTTGACGGGGCCCCGCAGTAGGCGCCTTTTTTGTTTCTGTTGGTGTTGTTGCTGTTGTTGGTTTTTTTGTTGGCTTGTTTTGGCCTCGTGCCTTCTTCTACCTCCAGCACTCGCCGCCCCTGTCATGTATTCTTTACCTTAATAATGAATTTGAATTTGGTGCAAAATCCTTAATCGGAAAAACTAACTAGATCTAATGACATTTGAAAAAAACATTTGGAAAACACTCGAACGCACACCAAGGCCGGCCAACTTTGAATCGGGCTTTTCCTCAGTCTTCTTTCTTTGTGGTGCTCTGGCAGCTTTCCTCAAAAAAAAAAACCAAAGAAAAAAATGCGCAAATCACCGTGTCGAATCGCGTTCATTTTACTGCTCATTGCATTGCTTGGCGCTCCAGCTCTGGGACAAAGCGTAAGAAAAGCGGCCCACTTTTCCCCTCCCCCCTCATTTCCCCATTAAAGACTGCAGTGCCCCTCGTTGTCGAATCAACCATGAGTCATGCATTGTCGATTGAAGATGCATCGTGCGTTGCGATAAGCGGCTTCCGAAACCTCGATCGTCGAGCAGCTTGGCAACCCAAATCCGGAAATTTAAGCCGCGTCCACGGCGGTCTGTTTCCTCCCAACACTTGCCTCCACACGACGTGCAAGAATGTCCAGAATAACAACCCAGGGATGACGCCTCGGGGGTACTTTAGTGTGCCCAGTGCCCAGACCTTTGAGGAAACGGGTGGGTTGAGTCGTTGTACGCGAAGGAGGAAGCGGAAGGAAACTGGCTCAGATTACAAAAAAAAAAAAAAAGAGAGAAAGAAAAAACCGCCAACCCAAACAATATTGTTATAGAAAAAGCCGCACACGCACCGCAAACGCACATTTGGTCTCATTTGCGTTCGTTGCACATACGTATAGACGCGTTCCTCGAACAATGACGACCAAGCAAATACACCTGCGCCGCCCGCCCAAACCACCCCCGCGCCACAGCCCCCAGCACAAAGTTCGACCACGCCAAACTCGCCAGAAGATGGTGAGGAGGCTCCTGAGCCCGTCTCGACACCTCCAGCACGACCTTCTTCGGCGGCACAGCCTGCTCCCACGACAGCTGCACCGCCCCCGCAGCCCGCTTCGTCCCACACACCTGTGCCTGTCTCTTCAAACACTCCCATTCCTGCGCCTGTCTCTTCAAACACCCCCATTCCTGCGCCTGTCTCTTCGAGTACTCCTATTCCTGCCCAATCCTCTGCACCGTCGTCGTCGTCGTCGTCGTCGTCGTCGTCTTCGTCATCCTCGGCCGCTCAGTCGTCCTCTGCGCCTGCAACCAGCTCCAAGTCGTCGGTGAATCTCTACCCGTCCTTCAAACCTCCGGGTCCGATTGGCCCTGGACCGACGACTATTGTGTATCCGACGTACTATCCCAATCCCGGATACAACGGCGATGGCTCCAACAACGATTACAACCAAGACAAAAACACAAACTCTGCGTCTGGTCTGCAGGCCACGTTGCTCTCTCTCGTGTTGCCACTGGCGCTGATGCTCCGGTTGTGAACATTTTGTGACCAGCATGAATGACCAGCATGAAATGGTTCTTGGCTTGCAGTGGTTCAATGTCAAGATAAAAATGCAAAAAGTTAGGAAGCTGTTTTCAGTTGTTTGATGTTTGTTTGTTTTTGTTGGTGTTGTGTAATTTCCAGACAACAGAAAGCAGCAAACAAACAAGCCAAACAGACAAAAGAGATAAGGTTACGGCACAAACTAGACAGGGTAGGGGTTTAAAATAAGGAAGAGAATTGATGGCAGCATCGACAACTTGCGGCCAATTTGCTCACTTGCGCGTGTGAATCTTTTTGAACTCGTCGTACATGGCATCAAACTTGGCCTGAACTGTGTCATACTCGGGCCGCGCGCTGTTGGGTCCAGACCCGCCGTTCGACGCGGCAGTGCGCGCAATCAGGGAAGCAGCGGTGGTGACACCACTGGCACTGGCACTGGCACTGGCACTGGCACTGGCACTGGAGCCAGGAGCGAACGACGCAGGAATGCTGGACGTGCTGCCAAACGAGCTCGAGCCAAGACCGCTGTCGAGGCCTGGGCCAGTGGAAGCGCTGCCGCTGCTGTTGAGCGAACCGCTTGAGACCGAGATGGACGGGTGCACGGTTGGTGTGGCCGTGCTTCCTGCAGCGCTTGCTGGAAGGGTCACGCCATAGGATGCAAGCAGACGCTTGGCCAAGTCGAGCTGGCGCTCGAGCTCGCTGCGCGCCTCCTCGTGTTGCTTGATGGTTTGCTGAAGAAACTCCTTCTCGGCCACCAGCCATGCATTCTCGACGGTGGCCTTCTCGAGGCGTTCGTTGAGCCACGTCGTTTTGACACGTAGGGCGACGACTTCCTCGGCACCGCCAGTGGAGCCGACCGGCGTGCGCGAAGGAGAATCCGTGCTCTTCGGGCTGGGCGGGCTGACAAACGAGCTGCGCTGGCTGCTCGAGGCGGAGGAAGTAACGGGAGGAAGCGACAGGGTGTGGGCCTGGTGGGTCGTGGCGGTCAGGAAGGACTGGTTGCGGTTGACGGTCGCGGCAACATGCGCCGGTGACAAGGACGACAGGTCGTCCAAGCTGCCAGTCACGCCCGACGATGACATGGATCCGCTTGAGGTTGGGCGCGATGAGCGACGAGCCGCAATGCGGGACCCCATTTTGGCAAACGGGTTGGAAGGAGAAGTTGCAGCAACGCCAGGGCTGGAGCCCGAGCTATTGGCCGACAGCGAGCTGGATGGACTATTGGGAGCGTCCAGCTCCTTGTCTGGTCGCCCGACCTTGAGAAGCGACTTGAGCGACTTGCTCGTGTACTCTCGAGACAACGGACGGGCGAAAGAAAAGGTGGACTGGCCAGACGGGGTCAACGGCTCGTCTTGGAGCAGCGCTGAAGGCGACAACGGTCCGTCATCAAGGGCGGGCTCGGAGCCGTACTGCTTGCTCTTGCCGAGTGGTGTGCCAGACATGCCCTTGAGCATACGCTTGGACACTTCCTTTTCAAACTTTTCTTGGGCTTGGCGCTCCTTGAGCTCGAGCTTTTGCTGCTTCTTGAGCGCCTTGGCAGCCGCTTTTTCTTCCTTGGATTTCTTGTCGCCTTCGCCCTTGGCCTTCTTGGGCTTTTTCTCCTTGTCGGACTTGCTTGCGCGGTCCTTTTTCTTGTCTCCCTTCTTCTTTTTCGAGTACCACGCAGTGAGGATGCTGTCGGGATTGTCTTTGGCGGCGGCCATGGCTTTGCCCAGGCATTGCTCGAGCTGGTTTTGGATGGAGGCTGCATCGGTGGTTTGCAGAATCTGCGTTGCTCCTTTGCCATACGACACTTTGATGCTGTAAAGCAAAGCATCGGTTGAGAATTTGATGAGTAATTTTTTTGTTTGGGAGGGAATGAGGGACCAAAAAAATCCGACTGAATGAACAAAACTCACCCAAGAGGAATAAGAACCCAGCCTGAAGTCGAAGCCGTTGGCCAGGCCACCAGAATATCCTGTTCGTGGCGGGAGAAAGGAGCAGCAAAACAACAGGTTAGCTCGCAAATCCATACAAGAATCGCTCGCGGTTGTCGAACGTACATTAGACACAGCGTGCCGCAAGGTCATGGTCTCTGGCGTGATGGTGAAGGTGGCACTCAGGCTGGCCTCATTCTTCGGATCCTTGACCTACAAAAGCAACCAGGAAAACAAAAACACAGACACACAAAGGGAACCAACCAGTCCAGTTAATCACTTGAACCAAAATGGCCCAAAACATCAACTCGAAAACCACATACCTTGACCAGCCAGTCAGTGCGTTGGCGCACGCCAGGAGTGGGAGGTGGAACGCCAGGCTCGGCCGGCCCGCTCTTGGCGATGCGCAACACAGACCGTGCAAACCGAGCAGACTTGCTGCGGAAGAGTTGGCCGTCGTCCTTGCCAGGGACTGTGGGCGACACTGGCGCGCCGGCGTCCAAGGTGTACGTCTTGACAATGTCGGTGAGCAGCGAGACTTTGGTTCGCTTGTTCATGGCCGAGAACTTGGATGATCGATAGGCTGCGTTTTCGGCATTGATAACTGTGAAGAGGAGACACAAAGAGATGGGACAAGGAGGAGCAAAATGTGAGCACGACGAGCACGACGAGCACCCCCGAAAAATGACCAAACCAGTCTGTAAAGTTCAACTCACGCTTTGTCAAAAGGAACTCGCGGAACCGCAGGCCTTTCGGGAAGGTGCCAGACGAAGGCGGAGGAGGCCCAAACTTGGGCACGTCCTCGAATCGCACCGTTGCAACTCTGCAAGCAAGCATTTTTGTGTGAGTGCAGCCGACAAGGTGGTGGGGGGGGGAGAAACACCGTCTCCTTCGAAATTGCGACATACGTGTATTCTGTTGTGGCAGAGTTCGGGTTGATTGGCTGAACGACGATAAAGACGTGCTGGAAATGGGATCGAATAACCTTCGGGCTAAACGGCTTGGCACCGGGCTCGAGGAAGATGATTGTGACAATGTCATTGCCGATGTGTCGCTTGCGTTGAAGCTGCTGCGTGTCCTTGGGTGTGAATGGCAGCATTGTGGAAACATGAAACATGATTTCACAATCCTCAAACTCGGCAAAGACCGAAGTATCGCCAGTTGTGGACGCTGCAGCGAGAGTGGTGGTGCATTAGACACGTGTGTGAGCAAGCCGCGAAACAGGACACAAGTGCGTGGACACCAACGAGAACAGCAACCCACGAGCAAGGAACAAACATACATTTCACATCCAAACCGCCACGGAACTTGGCGTGGTTGAGGAGTGGAACAGTGGTGCCGATTGTATCAAGGAATTCAGTGAAAGCCGGACCGGCGGTTTCTGAGAAACGCGGTCAAAAGGGGAATTGGAACACACAGTAAGCATCAAACGCAGGCCAAAACCGAAAGCAAGGGGAAAGAAAAAAAATGACATGTGAAAAAAACCATACCGTTATTGTACATCTCATCCTCGGTGCTCTGGCCCGCCTTGCAATACAAAATGCCAAACTTGTACTGCCGCACAAACTGAAGAAGAAGGGTTGGGCAAGGATGAGTCAGCAACAAAAAAAAAAGGGTTGAGCCACAACCGCCAGACCGGACCAGCCAGCCAAAAGGTGTGAAAGCGACGAAAAGAAAACACAAAGGGGGAGAGGCGAATTGGACTTACCAATTGCTCGTCTAATTGAAGCAGCCGATCGTGCAATTTGGCCCCAGAAATGGCCCGCAGTTTGGAAAAGTCGATTGAGGGCGCCATTGTTGAAATCACATACTTGGACACAGCCTTGCGTGTTAGGCTTGTTGCTGATGAAAGAGGAACCGCACAAGTTGTTCGGATGTCGGGTTGCTGGAAAAAACGAGCAAGGTGAGAGTGGACGGAAGAAATGGAAGGGGGAAGAAACAAAAACAACCAGACAAATGAGCAAAACAAAGACAACAATAATTGGAGGTTGGGATGTTCAGAGCTAAGAGCCTTTTGCACCAATTTTGTTTTTCGATTTACCTCTGCACTACGAACAACGATGCGGAAATTCTGCTTGGCGGCAACCTTGTCGACCGACTCTTGAAGTACAGACAGGACGACAGGGCCGAGGGTGGGATCGGTGCCGGCGTACGTCTCATGCTCTTTGCCATAAAAGTGCTTGCGGAAGTAATTGCCAGTGGGATCGGCCAACTCGAATGACAACAAGGTGGCTTCTGAGAATGACGGCGTAGAGCTCAGGGAGGAAGCGCTGCCCACCTTCAATGAGAGCGCGCGGCGCATGCTCTTTGTTGAGCCGCTAGAGGAAAGAGACCGAGGCTTGCCTGGCGCGACTTCGTTGACAAAATTGGCGCAGTTGGTCACCAGTGTGGCTGGCAGCGAGCTGAGCGAGGTGTCGCTACCGTAGCCGCCATCCGAGTGGCTGTCTTCCGTGCCGGACATGCGTTTGATTGCATCTGCGACCGAGGTTGTTTCGCCAAAGCTGCGATTCCGAGGCTTGTTCTTGAGACTGCTTTCGGGCGACTCGACAGCCAATCGGTTTGGCTCGTTGCTCGTGACTGGCACGTCGACAGGGTCGGTGAGCGACTCTTCCGTGTCGTTAATCTCAGTGTCAAAGTAGAAAAACTTGGCACTGGACGGAGTGGCTTGCTCACCCTCGTAGTCTGAGCCAGCGGAATCACTGGTGCGCTCGTCGTCGTCGTCGTCATCGTCGTCGTCGTCATCGTCGTCGTCCTCTTCATCGTCGTCGTCGTCGTCGTCGTCCTCATTGTCGTCGTCGTCATCGTCGTCGTCGTCGTCGTCGTCGTCGTCGGAATAATCAGTTGTATCGTCCGACATGGTGGTGTTGAGCTCGTCGTCGCCAGGTAAGTGCCGCGCTGCGAGGTTGTTCTGGGACAAGAACCGGTTCAACAACCGGCTCGGTGGAGGGGCTCCGCTGGCAGGTGCGCCACCACCACCACCACCAGAGCGACTGGATGACGGATCACCCGGTGTGATCAGGCCTTGAGACGAGTGTGTTCGCATCAAAAAGAACTGTCCCGCTGCGCTGGCTGATTTCGAACCGTCGAGTTCGTCTTCGGACGAGAAGAGCATGGAATTGCGCTGGCTGGAGTTGCCTGACGACCGCAGCTGCTGCTGCGCCACGTTGTTCGCCGATCCCGAGCGGTTGAGCGCCGGGTTGGACGACGAGGTGCTGCTGGTTCGCGACCGCGACACGGGTGAGGACAGGCCCGACGAGGAGGAGTCTTTGCTCTGGCTGCTGCTGTTGCCGCCATCGTTGATGATTGAGACCGTGTCCATCATGGAGATGCGCCGCTCGCTCTTTTCCCGAACATTGACGCTTGACGACGAGTGTGAGCTGCGCATGCTGCTCTGCTGCTGCTGCTGCAGTGCGGCGAGCGGGTCCTTCTCATAGAGCTGCGAGTGGACGCGCAGTGAGGACCGGTTGTTGCTGTTTCGCCGCGGTCCCGTGATGCCCGACGTGCGTACAAACCCTCCGCCAGCAGCAGTCCCAGCAGCAGCAGCAGCAGAGCCACCAGCAGCAGCCATGTCTGTGGTTGCGGCTGAGTCATTCTGGTGGTTTTGAGCGTGGTCGAGCGCAGCGGCCGTCGTCACCGACGCTGCAGCAGCCCCGCCTCCGATGGCGGATGGCAAAGCGGACGTCAGGAGCACGGCTGGCGACGAGACGCGTCCGGGGTGCGTCGGAGTCGGAGTGGCAGTGGTAGTGGTTGAGCCGTTGCTAGAGGACGAGGAGCTCGTTGCCTGGGTCGGTGTCCCTGCGCTCGCCGTCCCACGCGCACTACCAGCAGTACTACCAGCAGTACTACCAGCACTACCAGCAGTACTACCAGCAGACGCAGCGAGGGCGAGTGGGTTGGTGCCGCTGGTGCTGGTGCTCGGTGAGGAGGACCTCGGCGCGGCTGCTCCAACGAGATCAATTTCGCCGCTGCTCCGGCTGTGTCGCGGGTTCATTCGCCACAGAGAACAAAATGGAGATGATGATGATGATAAAACTGACTTCTTGTTTTGGGTTGTTTGTTCGGTTGTTTGTCTGTCAAAGAAAACAAAAAGGAGGGGGAAAAACGTTAAAAACTCAATACAAAAAGTCAACAGGAAAAAAAAAAAAAAAAAAAAAAAAAAAAGGTCTTCCATTGAAAAACGTATTGGTTGTTTTTTTTTTTTTTTTTTGATTTTTTTTTTTTAACAGTTGAATCCAAAATGCAAATTCAAATTTTTCCTCTTTTTTTTTTCTTTTTTTTTTTTTTTTTTTTTTGTTTGATCGTCCTACGATTTTGAAGCTGAGACGCGAACAACGAACGAAACGAGTGAAAAAATAGAACTGCGATGAGAAAACAGAGAACAAAAGTTCCAACAAACGAGACGAAACGAGACGAGACGAGAGTTCGTCCATCGAAAAATAAAATAAAAAATAATAAAATAAAAATGATAATAAATTCGCAGCGAACCGCTCGGTTTTGCAAGGAGTGGCTGAGTTGCCGTCGCTGCAGCAACATGAAGAGGGGAAGGGGAAAGGGGGAAGGGGATTTTGTTGAGAGAGAGAGAGAGAGAGAGAGTGAGAGAAGAGCGAGGAAAGAAGGGGACGGGAGAGAGAGAACAAAAAGGACATGTCAAAGTCTCGTATGGGGAGCAAGCCCGCCTTTGCTGAGCGGAGGTGAGAATTTCAAGTGACATACAAAAAAATTAAAGTGAAGGAAGGAAAGATGGAAGAATGAAGAATGAAGAGTGAAAATGAGGTGAATCAAAAGCGAATGCAATGACAATGAGAAAACAGAAAGGTACCTCTCGTTACTGTACCAACTCAATGAGCTCCGTTGAGCTGCCACTCTGAATCAACAAAAAAGTCACTGGTAGACTTGCCCGACTCGTCTGACTTTGAATTTCTAGCGTCGTGGAAGCGAAATGGTGGGGTCGATCGCCTTCGTTCGTTACGTCGCAATGCACAACCCCATACGTCGATCTCTCAAAGTTGGACGATGCTCATCAGGTGATTTGATCCCATCATTTTTATCACTAATACTTTGTCTCAGTCCTTTTTATTTTTTTCCATTTCTCTTCGTTCTCAGAGTGCGCTCAGAGTTTTTCTCATGTTGCCGCTCTTTGCTTCCTTGTTGCTGGTTGCGACTGCTCTGTCCGCCAGCAGTCCGCCCGCCCTCGCGCTGGACAACGGTGCGTTTGCTTTCTCTAACAAGGACATCCACAAACACCCTTTGCTCTGCTCTGTCATCTGACTGACTGACGGACTATGAGAAAATCTGGCAATCGTCCGCCAATTGAAGCTCCACTCACTCACTGATCGTCCCTCCTCTTCCCATCATCCCTCCAATGCATCCACACTCCGCTCGCACAGGTCTCGCCGAACTGCCAGGTACAGTTGCATTGCTTTTCATTGGGTCTGCGCAGGTTTCAAGCCGCTTCTAGTCTGCTTCCAGTCCCCGCGCTGCGTATCACTCACATCCGAACTGCTCTGTTCTGTTTGGTGCAAAACTTGACACGTTTCACATTGGTGAAAATGTACCGATTTTCCAATGCTTTTGACTGTGCGTCTCTGGACTGGGTTTGACAGTCATGGGCTGGAATACATGGCAAGTGGACAAAGTCGTTGGTCACCACCAAACCGCTATCAGCAATTAAGCTCTGTTTGCAGAGGAGAATAGTGCTCATTGGTCATATGGCATTGTGACAGGTGCACGGACGATTACTGTGGGCTGTTTGATTTCTGCTACGAGGAAGAGATTATGCAGATGGCCGATGCGATGGCAAGTGTTTTTTGGTGTTTTGTTTTTGTTTTTGTTTTGTTTTGTTTTGGTGTCTCTCCATGGCTGAATGCTCACTAGAGTCGGCTTGCTGCTGCACACCGTGCGACATGCTTGTAGGTGTCTTCGGGCATGCAAGACTTGGGCTATCAGGTTGGTCCATTTTGTTTCATTTCTTGTCCGGGGTTTTGCCCTTTTTTCCAACTCTGACAGTCTGCCCTTCAACCAAATCACCGCAGTACATCAACTTGGACGATTGCTGGGGCGGCCCGCGCTCTGCGAACGGCACGCTTACCGCAGACACTTCGCGCTTTCCGAGCGGCAGCTTGGCCAAGGTCACCAGCTATGTCCACTCTCTCGGTCTCAAGATGGGCCTGTATCTGTGTGCTGGCAACGAAACGTGCAAGTACAAGCGTCCTGGCTCGTGGGGCTACTTTGATCAGGACGCACAGACTGTTGCGGACTGGGGCATTGACTTTGTCAAGCTGGACTGGTGCAACCATCCCAACCTTCCTCCGCCCACTGTCTACGGCATGATGCGCGATTCCCTGAACAAGACCGGGCGCCCCATTGTGTTTTCAGCCTGCGAATGGGGCGAGGACGAGCCGTGGACCTGGGGCATGGAGACTGCCAACATGTGGCGTGTGCACAAGGATCATCTTCCCCTTTGGGGATCGGAGCAAGGCACGGCCAACATTATTCAGTCGATGGCCCACTTGTCCAAGTATGCTGGACCTGGAGGCTGGGTGAGTCGTACGCTCTCTGTGCGTTTCAGTTGAACTCTTGGGTTTGAGTTCTCATTTTTTGGTTTGTTTTGTTTTGTGGCAACCTTTTGCAGAACGATCCCGATTTCCTGATGACCATGTTGCCACCGTTGACTGAGGTGAGTGGTTGGCTGTGCTCTAGCTTTTGCTTTTAATTTGAATCTTTCACAGAAAACTCACCAAAACAATCACCACACCAACACAGCGCGAGTCCCGCACCGAGTTTGCATTCTGGGCACTGTTTGCTGCACCGCTCATTGTCGCAACGGACATTCGCAACATGACCGACGTCAAGCAAAGCATCTTGCTCAACCCGGAAGTCATTGCCATCAACCAGGACGCCTTTGCCATTGCTGGCGACATTGCGCTCAACAACACCGACGGCACGCAGGTTTGGACAAAGCCGCTCAGTCCTTCGGTCGACAACCGCTACGCCGTCATCCTGTACAACTCGAACGATGTTGGTGACAAGAACATTACGATTCCATGGTCCATTCTGAACTGGGGAAACAATGCCCAGGCGGAAGTGCGCGACTTGTGGGCGCGTGAACGCATCGGCTACATCAAGGCCAACTACACCGCCATCAACGTCCCGCCACGCGGTCACATGTTGATCTCGATTACAATTTTGCAGTAGTAGAAGACGACGGGACGGCGCACGCTTGTCCGCGGTGTGCAACAGCTTGTTGCAATACAACTTTGTCCTTTACGTTCAATCCACACAATTACACTACAAAAAAAGACCACGCACACACACACACACTTCACACAAACAAAGACCACTCGCCGCTCAAACAGTAGCTGGCTGCTCGGCTTCCTTGTTCTCCCAGTGTTGACGAGTTGCGCTCGCCAGCACTTCTTCCATCTCTTGCAGGGTGATGGACGAGTTGAGGGTCATGGTTGGCGCAACAGGAACAACGTGCGTGTCGTCCGGCGCCTCGGTGACCTTGACCGCACCCGGACTGAACATGAGCTCGATGCGGAAACGGTCTGGAAGGGAAGGATCGACATCAAAGCGCTCGTAGAGACGAAACACGATGTGAGTCAGGTAATCCAGCTCCGAAGTTGCGCTCAGCTTGGTCATGCTATCGCGCCACTCCTATCCATTGCAAAAGAGCACCACCCACGCCATCCAGCAAACAACAAAGAGTCCGAGGAAACGTGAGAATTGCAGCAAAAACAACATCGGAGAAACAGCGAAAAAAAAAAACACATATGACTCGTGGATTGGGACATACCTCGCTGTGCCGCATGCTCGAAAACCGCAGCACATTCAGCAACGAATGCATGTGCGACTCGGACGTAAAGTACAAACGAGAACGGACCTGGCGCTCGGGGGTCTTGATGTTGGTCACATACCTCGAGTTGAGACGATGCACGGTTTCGGTGGGGAAGAAGGACACGGATTGTGCTGCAGCGGTCATGCTCGTGGGCGTGGAAATGCTGCTGCCACCAGCCATCATGCTCGTCTGGGACTGCAATCCTCGCAGCAGCGGCGGGGTTGGCGGGGGAGGAGCCCCAACGCCGTCGACGGACGCGTCCGTTCCAGAAGAAGCGCCGGTGCTGGACCCGGATGACGGCGAGCCAGTGGACGGGCCCGAGGAAACAGCAGCGGGTGCGCCGAGGGGACGAGAAGAAGGGGGAGTCGGAGCGACGGGCGGGTTTGGCGGTGCAGGTACGTCTGCCCCAATGGGGACGGACAAACCGCCACACACAACGGGAGCCACTGAAGCTGCCGCAGGCACCTCTGGCGGAGTGCTTGCGATGCCAAGATCGGCCAGGATCTTGGAGCACAAGTTGGCGCAAATGCTGCTGCCTATCCGCACCTTCTCTTCCCAGGTCATGCCGTATTCGCTCGGAATGACGAAATCGGCCATTGCTTTGGTGCAAATGTACAGCTCTCGCATGTTCTTGATGCTCAGATGGCGATTGTGCAGCACGTCGTACTTGGCACAATCGTAAATGTCGGGAATCTTGCTCAAGTCGAACTTGGCCTTCTTTTTGTTGAAAAAGTCGCGCAGCAGCTTCTCCCAGCGCTTGTGCATCAAGGACAACGTCTCTCCGTTGCAGAGCGAGTCAATGCCGCTTCGCTCCTCGGGAGTTGCCGCGGCAATCAAGTCGCGCAGCTGATCGGTGACGGCCTGGATCAGGCGGTGAATGCGCAGGCACATTTGACGCGGATTGCGAACAAGCTGCAGCGAGCGCACCATGGACTGCGACAATGTGGGAACAGCCTGTTCAATCATCTCGCGATCAAAGCGCTTGTCGATCGACATTTGTGCGTGAATGTTCTGCTTGACTTCTGCAACGTCCTCGTTCGCGCCAGATGCGTCATCGAGCAGCTTGATGGCTGCCTTGTCCTTGCGAACAAGCGAGATGAGAATGGGTGTGAGCTCACCCTCAAGCTCGAGCAAGCCCTTGGTGAACGCAGCCGCCGTCACCTGGACACGGCCTTCGTCCGAGGAGTAAATCTTCAAGTCATGACGGTAGGTGGCGTGGAGGCGGAGCAGGCCGCTACCTTCGCCCGGATACAAATCTTCGCGGAATGTGTGACCAAGCATCTCCGCTTGGACGCGGCCTGCGTGCGTAAGTTCGCCGCCCCATTTCAGAATGAGCAGAGCCTCGGCAACAGACTCGGTCGACGCTTCTTGTGCGTCGCTGAACTCGGCGCCAGCATTGGTGCGCTTGGAGCGCTTGACCCAGCGCAAAGGCTTGAGCTGGACCTTGCGGTTGATGCCAGAAAAGTGGCCGCCCTTCTCGAGCACCGCCTTCATCTGCACGAGCTTGTCAAAGCGCTCTTCAATGTCAGAGTCGTCGTCGCCAGAGTGCTGCTGCAAAAGCGAACGCGTAACATCCAGCAGCTCTTGCAGCTGAACGGCCGTCTTGAGCTTGAGCTCTGTCTTGTTGTCGTCGCTGTACTTTGCGAAAAAGTGCAAAAACTTGTCGTTGGTGACGAGCATTTTGAGCTTTTGCTTGGGAGTGCGGTCGCCATGCCGGATGACGGCAATCACGCAGCGCAGCTCTTCGGCGCTCGTGCCACAGATCGAGCCGGAGCCCGTCAGCGGGTCGAGCTCGCGGCGCGATGTCGAAGGGGTGCCCGATCCAATGGCGCCAGGCGTGGTCGTTCCACTGCCGCCATGAGCCGGGGACGAGATGGCGCTGCTGCCGACGAGGGGAGGCGTCGTGGTGCCAGAGTCCTCGCCTCCCTCCAGATCCAGCCCAGCAAGGTATGCCTTGTCGCTTTCGGTGAGCGACGACTCGGGAATGGACAGCGTGCGGTGGCCACCGCGCGGCAGCCGATTAATGTTCAGCCGACTCGGTGCCATGTTCAGCAGAATCAGATCGCGCAAAACCGCGGCACAATCGTCGTAATACTTGGAAGAGCTCTTGACAAAGCTCCAGCCGTTCACGTCGCACACAAACGAGCGGCCGCCAGTGCGCAAGAGATCAAATCCGCAGACCATCTGGCGGAACGCGCTGCACACTTTGCGCGCCATGTCCTTTTCTTCTGGAGTCAGCATGATCGGGAAGCTTTCGGATCAAAGGGGAAAAAAGAAAACAAGGGGAGGGGGGGGGCAAATGGGGCGATTGGAATGTGGAAATAAGAACATGAGTACGTTTTGTCAGAGGGAGCGGCACACAGAGACATGCCATACCGAATCTCCTTGCCGTCCGCGTCGCGCAAGACCTTGCCATCAACCACAGGCGACTTGCGAGCCTCGGCGTGAGCGTACATCGGACCAACAGTGTAGACCTTGACATCCGTGCCCTCGGTCGCAAGAAAATCCTGCCAACAACAACAACAACAAAAAAAAAATCAGACTCGCAAAAAAACCAGACACGCGTTGGCCCGACAATGTCAAGACCAAACCTCGTAAATGTAGGAGCCATTGCGGCGAACTGTGTTCACATCCGGGTAGAATTGGGAGCTTCGGTCGCCCACTTTTCTAAAGAGACGCTGGCTGCCTCCGCCTGCATTTCGCGGGTAGTAAATGCAAATGTTGTGATCTTCGCCACTGACGGGCTTTTCGACGAACGGCTTGTTGAAGCGCATTCCACGAATCTAAAAACACGCCAGAACGCCAGATAATTAGCCAAAAGCAACGCACCGCAATCACAATTGTTTGATTTCTTTTTTGTTTCTTTTTTTTTCTTTGTTTTCTCACCTCAATGTAATCCTCATGCTCGTCCAACTCTTCTTCAATCTTGTCTTGCTCAAGAACTGCGTGACGTGGCACCGGGATGCCGTTGTCGATGAGCGTTTCGTAGACCTGTAATAACAGCGAGGTTGAGCAAGACATTGTGAGTTGGAGAATCATCCCTCGAGGAAAGACATCAACATCATCAACAACGACAACAGAGACGCACCGATCGACGATCGAGCAAACCTATTTGCGGTTCGAGCTCGTTCAGCATGAACGGACGACGCAGCTCGGCGTATTCCTGAAAAAAACCAACGTGAGCAAGTCGGAAAAATTCGGAGCGCAGATTTCGAAACATTCGCCAGTCCTGAGCCAACAGCATACCATCGCCTTGTGGAGCGGGAATCCCGTTGAAAAGAAGGCCACCAAGCAGTTGCAGATGGGCCATTGGTCCACAGGCACATTGAGAATGGTGCTGCCAAAAATCAACCAAAAACAAAAACAGAAAAAAAATTCGTGGTTGCATCGGTCAGTACAGCGATCAACGCGATTCTTGACATGCTTTCTCAGTGTCAAGTCAGGCTGAGAATGCTGCTGGGCTTTTGCGATGATGGTTTTGGGTGAGTGATGATCGCTATCGGAACAGGATTGAAAGCCTGCTCATCCCAACGCCGTGCTCGCTCGCCGCCCTCAGCCCAGCCAAGCCAACGTTTCATGGCAATGATAGGCCAAGCAGCAGACTTGGTTTCCGCCCTCCAGGCCAGACCAGGCGCGTGTTCACCAAAGAACCCAGCAAACAACATGAAGAAGGAATCAAAAAAACTCAACTTGTCATCAAAGGCAATGAGATCAAAGTCGCCGCAGACGCGCAGGCGCTCCATGATCATGCGCATCGGCTTGGACTTGGTCTGTCTCACACATGCGATCGCGAACGACAAGTCAGTGGCAGAGAGCGAGAGAGAGAGACAGACTGTAGCAAGCAACAAGAGACACGAAAACCCGACCTTCTTCTCCATGGCGCAGAGGCCGATGGTGATGCGCTGGCTTGCATCCATGGCAGCAAGAGTAAAACGCGTGTTGGTGTTGCACGGCTCGGACGAAGAGTGCGCAGGCGGACGGAGGAGTAGAGTCGTGAAGACTGAAGGCTGCTGAGCTTCAGTCAAAGGGGGGGAAAAAACTTGCTTCAATCTGGCTGCGATCACGCTATTTGTGACTGACTCTTTGACTGGTGACTGTGTTCAGCCACTAAACAAAAATGAAAGCAAAGACTGCGTTGAATCAGATTAGATTCAAAAGAAACCGTCGAAGATTGGGGATGGAAGATTGAAGTCAAAATCTCCAGGTTTTGTGGCGATCTTGAAGAAGACCAGGCAACAAGGTGAATGAGTGTGCTGAGTGTGTTTGAGTTTTGTAGAACTAGATTGAGAGTGAACACCAAACAAGACCAACAACTGCTCAGAGTCTCAGTCTCTGTTTGTTGGCTTTGGTCGAGCTTTGACTGAAACAACACACAAAAACAACGAGAAGTGCTCGTGAGTGATCATTCTACAGCTACAGGGACCCAAAAATGCAAGAGGCGAGTGTTTACACTCCGCATCGCATTCTGGTGACTGGCGGTGCTGGGTTTATAGGTAAGCGGTCAAGTTGCAACGATTGAGCAGTTCAACCTACTTGATGTACAATCTCACTCACTCACTGTGGGGAGGTGTCTCACCGTCCGCTTTTAACTTGACAGGGAGCCATGTGTGCGCGTTCTTGCTTCGAGAGTACCCGCAGTACCGCGTCGTCTGCTTGGACAGCCTGGAGCCCTGCGCGTCATTGAAAAACCTCGACGCGGCATTCGAGTTTGGCGGACCACAGCCCATCACCGCTGCCGCCAGTGCATGTCTGGATGGCGTTTCAGAGCCCTTGCCATCGTTGTTGCTTGATGATGGCGCGGCGCATGGAGCGCGAGGAGAGCAAAATCGCCTGCAAGACCGCTCAAAACCGCCCGCTATCAATGCCTCTTCTACCGCTCCCAGTCCTGCAGTCTCGCTCGCAACGCCCGTCAAGCAGGCCAATCCATCGCAAACGCTTGGTAGTTTGACTCCTCCTCCGCCGCGTTTCCGATTCGTGCGAGGAAGCATTGAAAATGTTCAACTCCTCCAACAGCTGTTTGCAGACGAAGCATTCGACACGGTGCTCCACTTTGCAGCGCAGTCGCACGTCGATTTGTCGTTCGGGAACTCGTTAAAGTTCACCCAGACAAACGTCTTGGGTACGCATGCGTTGATTGAGTGCGCGCGGCTGGCCGGCGTCAAGCGCTTCATTCACGTCTCCACGGACGAGGTGTATGGCGCGACTGCCGTTGGCCACGCCCATGCGCCAGAGGAGCAGCTTCCCGATCCAACAAACCCGTACGCGTGCTCCAAGGCTGCAGCTGAGCTTGTGGCAAAGTCATACATGATGTGCTTTGGCATGCCCATCATCATTACGCGCAGCAACAACGTTTATGGCCCAGGTCAATTTCCCGAGAAGGTACGATAGGGTTGGCGGTTTTTGGATTTGTAGTTTTGGATCTTGCGTGTGGTCGTGACGGGAATTGGCTGATCGCTCGGGTGCCTTCCTTTGTCGTCGTCCTCGTGTTCGCAGGTTGTACCAAAGTTCATTCTGCGTTTGCTTCGCGGAGAAAAGTGCTGCTTGCATGGAGACGGATCTGCTCTCCGAACGTACTTGCACGTTGATGACGTCTGTGCGGCCTTCGACGTTGTGCTGCACCGCGGACATGGCGGTGAAATTTACAACTTTGGCTCTGACGACGAGCTCTCCATCCGTGACTTGGCCAAAACCCTTGTCCGCCAGATCCGGCCCGACTGCGATTGCGATGGTATGGCTTTTTTTGCTTTCTATTGCATTGCCTGTTTTTTGGGAAGGGGGACTTGCAAACCACGATCTAATTACCCTCCATTTCGTGCTGCTGCTTTTGCAGAATGGATTGAGCAAGTCGACGATCGTCTCGTGAATGATCGCCGGTATTCCATCAGCTCGGCAAAACTCGCCGCCCTGGGCTGGGTTCCGCGTGTGGGCTTTCTAGCTGGACTGCAAAGTACTATTGACTGGTATCGTCAGCACATCCTGGAAAACCACGAACCTTACTGGTCCGACTTTGAGCTTGCGTTGCAGCCGCATCCGACGCTGACCAGTGATTCGAATGGGAAAAACGTGTTGTAGCCTTTATTTTATTTGTTTTTCCGCGCAGTCGATGTGGCTGGTCTGTGTTTTTTTTATTCTATTTTTTGTTCTTATTTTTTCCTATTTTTTTTATTCTTAGCTGGTGAAGTTATCGCAGCTATTTAATTAAACTCTATTATGATGTAACGTAAAAGTACACGACTCGCAGAGAATGGTTTGGGGGCCAAGACTCAGAGCCATCAACAGAAACAGAACAGCCTCAAAATATCGACGAGGTCTTCCCTGGGATATTGGCCAGCAAATTCCCCGCCGACGACCCTGCTCGACGCATGCGCTGAAGGGCTGCAAGTGCTGCATCGGACACGGCTGGTTGGTCAGGTCGAGCGGCACGGGGAGCCGAGTTGGGCGCGGAGGACGACGACGACGACGACGCAGCTCGTGGAGTCGTTCCAACGTGGGGTTTCTGCGCATCCTTGGCGGCTCTTGCAAATATGGACTCTCCCTGAATTGCGGCAATTCTCCGTTCGGGATCTAGGCTGTCGCGTGCAGGGGTGGCTACAGCAGAAGTTGTTGACGATTGCCCACGGAACACTTGCCGTGCGCGCGTCGCGTCCGCTGCAGACTCTGGGGCTGCCGGAATGTACAGTCGAGTGCTACTGCGGAAGGCAGCACGCTCGCGCTCGTCCTCCTTGATGACTGCCTTGTCCTGCCGAAATCGCTTCCGGGCAAGCGAGTTGAGATCAAAGTCATCCTTGTGCATCTCGTTGATCGAAAGCAGCTCGTCAATGTGCGACCGAGCCTTCTTGGCAGCTGTGGCGTCGACGACACCGTGCTCCAACTTGTACATAGGGTCGTTGTCCAGCTTTTTCCGCTCGTCCGCCTCGGCGCGTTGCGGCGCTGCCTCGATATCAGCTGCTGAGAATTCCTGGTTGCGTCTCCGCGCGCCTTCCATCACGAGATAATTATGCGTCTTTGGATCCGTCTGGATGGTCCACCAATTGTCGCACAAGTGGCACTTCATACGGAAGCTCAGAATGGGCGTGGAGAGGTACTTTCCGACCTGCTTCTTCTGAGCGTTAAACCGGACGCCCAATGCAACATGGGCGTTGCACCCGCCGCACCAGATATTGAACGGCAGCTCAAACCGCACAATCAGAATGCCCTCCGACAGCTTGCGCGCCCGGTCGCGGAGGGGGTGCTGCCCCATATACGTGTTGATCGACCCTTTCGACGGGTCCCAGTCGGGCGGGTAGTACTTTTGCTGGGCGCGCCGGTCGGCCATCTTGGTTTACAGCGGGGGCGTTTTGTAGTTTTGGTTCCAAAGGGGGCTGGTGGTGGTGGGCAGTGGTGGGCAGTGGTGGGCAGTGGTGACAGTCGATTGCTGGACGTTTTGGCAAAGGCTGTCAAATCGTCAAATGTAAAAGTGAATGAACCGGAAGGGAAGGATGACTGGGATTGAATAGATCACCATCATTGTCATCATTGTCATCATCATCATTATTATTAGTATCATGATGCTCAGACTGACGGACGACCCCAAAAAATCACCATTTCTGAGCTTTTTGGCAGAATTTTGTCTTTGAGCCTTTTTTTTTTGTTTTTCTATCGTTTCTCTGACTGTATGTACAGTAGACTTGGGCATGTCAATGATACACACAGCTCAGTTCTCCCATTTTTCCCCTTCATCATACAGTCACACAACAGGTTTTTGAAGCGATGAGTGATCCGGTCGAAGCAGCCAATGCAGTCCCAGCGACCGACCCAACACCAACACCAACACCAGCACCGCCACAACAGCAGGCAGTGACGACTGAGCAGCACCATGCAGCAGCAGCAGCAGCAGCAGCAGCGACGTCGACTGAGCCTGCTGTTGCTGCTGCTGAACCTTCAGCGAATCCAGCCAACTCCATTGAGCAACCAGCCGAGTCTACTACTACGACTACTACGACTACTACGACTACGACTGCTGCTCCTGATTCAGGCGCGACTCTACTCACTGTCGCTGCATCTGCGGACGACGCATCGCAGCCACAGCCACAGCCACAGCCACAGCCGCAGCCGCAGTCGCAGCAAAAGCTGGTCGAGGATCGCTCTGGGGCGACGACGTACGAGTTTGACATGACGATCGTGGTTGCCGAGCCGGACGCCAAGAGCAGCTACGTGCCAGTGCCGTACGTCGGCGACTCGAAGGAGCCCGCCGTGTTCAAGCTGCGGCAGACGCAGCCGCGCAGAATCCAGTTTGCCATCACGCAGGTGACGCCCGGTCCGCTCGTGATTGAGCGCTGCGTCGGCGTCTTCCTCTGCCCGGGCCGCGCCATCACCCAGAAGGACATTCAGATGCTGGACGTCTCGAATGCAGACCGGCGCGCGCACAAGCGGACGTTCGCAGTCGATGGCGTCTGGGAGCCGTCCGAGCGCGACTCCATCATGCTCACCACCGAGACACCCAAGGGCGCTCGCATCTACGTCTCGTTCGCAGTCGATCTTGTGCTCACGGGCGTCACCGAGCCCGTCCGTCTCGCGCAGGAATGCCGCGTCAAGATATTCAAGCCGTCCGAGCGCTTTTGGAATTATGGCAAGGCCGCTCCGCCCGTGCAGTACTTTATGGAGCTGACGCCCATGAAGACCTCGGCTGGCCTGCGCCTTCCGTACTTTGAAGTGACGGCGATGAGTCGCGTTGCGCCCGACGCGCCCATCATCGAGTACAATCGCAACGCCGCTGTTGCCGACGCCCGAGCCGCTGCCGCTGCTTCCACAAGTGCCAGTAGTAGTGCTGCTGGTGCTGGTGCTGGTGCCGCCGCCGCTGCCGCCGCACGAAACGCCCACCACAAGCGGCCACACAACCGCAGCAACTCGGTCTCGTCCACCGGCTCCAAGGACGACGACGCGGAATCGAGCACCTCCCTGCTGAGCGTTCCGAGCACAGACTCTCGCCGATCGTCGTCGTCAGACGTGGTCGAAGCGACCAGCTCCCATTCTGGCTCCAGCACTGGATTTGCCCCGTTGCCAATCGCTTCCGCCGCTCACTCTCGCCAGTTTGCCGCTGCCAGTGCGCTGGGTCTTGCGCTGCCGGACGAAGAGGACGACGACGCCCCCGTCTCAGGCACCGGCACGGTCGTGGAGACCTTCTCGCCCGAGGAATGGGATGAGTGGGCAGGGCTGATTGCTCGGTGGGATGTACTGCCCCGCAAGCAGGTCCAACAGCTTGCGCGAAATGGCGTGCCCGACCGTCTGCGCGGCCAAGTGTGGCAGCTGCTGATTGGCAGCAACACGGACGATTTGCAAGACACCTTCCGCTTCCTCACCACGAAAGAAACGCCCACGGAAAGCATCATTCAGTGGGACATCATGCGCACCTTTCCCGCGCACGAAACGTTCAAGAATGCAGGCAGTGTTGGGCAAGAAGCGCTGTACCGGCTGAGCAAGGCGTACGCCGCGTATGATTCCGAGACGGGTTATGTCCAAGGCCTGTCCTTCATTCTCGGCATCCTTGTTCTTCATGTCAGTAGTGAGAAAGGGATTGAGATGTTGAGAAAAACAATCTGCTGACCTTTCGTTCGTCCTGGTTGTCTTTTTAATTTTGTTGTTGTTGTTGCTGCTGCTGCTGCTGCTGCTGCTGCTGCTGGTCCCTCTCAGATGCCGGAAGAACAAGCATTCGCAGTCATTGTCAAGATCATGTACGATTATGGAATGCGCGAGCTGTTCAAGCCAGAAATGGTTGCGCTGCAAGTCATGTTCTACCAGCTCGAGCGTTGCATTGAAGAACACATGCCCGAGCTGCATGCCCACTTTGCCCGTCACGGTGTGGAGCCGGAAATGTATGCTTCGCAGTGGTTTTTGACCTTGTACGCGGCCAAGTTTTCGCTGCCGCTCGCCTTCCGAATTATGGATCTCTTCCTCGCGTACGGCATGGAGACGCAGCTACGAGTGGCCATGGCGCTGCTCTCGCTCAACCAGATGGATTTGCTCGTGGGTGACTTTGAGCACATGATGACCTTCTTCCGGGTGGCCCTCCCCAAAAAGTACATGTCCAACCCGTCCGAGCTTGTCACGGTCGCAGCCGACTTTCCGCTCAACGCAAAGAAGCTGAAGCGATTTGAGCGCGAATTTTATGCCAAGCGCGCCTCGGATGAGCACGACAACGACCCCATCAACCGTCTCACCAAGGAGAACGAGCGTCTGCTGGAGGTGCAGCGCCGACTCGAGAACGAGAACGATGTCCTGGCCAAGGAACTCGTCACCACGCGAAGCCAGCTGACTGCCAAGCTGGACCGTATGGTGGACGAGCGTCTCGCGGCACAGCAAGCGCTCTCGCGGCTGAAAGGCGTGCACGAGGCCTCGCTGCAGGAAGGCGAGGAGACCAAGACGCGGTTGGACACCGAGGTGGCTCAGCTCAAGGACCTGTATCGTGCCTTGTCTAGCGAGGCGGACGAAGAGCGGTCGCGCAGTCAGCGTGAGATTGAGGAGCTCAAGAGCTTGATTCGTCAAGTCACCGAGCGAGCCGAGCGCGAAGTTGGCAACCTGAGGCAAAAAGTGGCGACGTTGGAGGCATCGCTGGGCTCGGACAACCCGGTTGTCATTGAATTCAAGCACGAGCACCGAGCCAACCAACTGGAGAAGCAGGTCCAAGCGACAGAGGTCCAGCTCGCCAGTGTCAAAGTGCAGCTGGCCGAGGCGGTTGAAGCGAGCGAAGCTCAGAAACACCGGATTGCGCAGCTCCAGCACGAGCTCATCGTGCTGGCCACGCCACCATCCCCCGTCCCTGGATCCAGTGTCTCGCGCCAAACCAGCTCTGGAAGTGGCGCTGCCGCCTCCGAAGGCTCTGCATCGTCCACTGCCGCCAGCGCCAAGGCCGCCATGTCCTCGCTCATGAACAATTTCATGACCAAGAAGGCGGCGTGGTTTTCAGGACCCGGCGATGCATCTCAGCAGCAGCAGCAGCAGCAGCATCAGCAGCATCAGCAGCATCAGGCTCACCCCTTGCAACCTCAACAACAACAACAGCGCAGTGCAACGCAACAACCGCCGCTGTCTCCGTCGCCTGCCGCAAAGTAGCAAACCCTGACACCTATGTATTTGTTGATGTGCTTGTTTCAGGCCCCTCCCCTCCCCTCTATCTGGTTGTTTTGTCATTTCTTCTGTGTACTGAATTAATAACAGTGTTTTTCCCCCCCCCCCTTTTCCTTTCTCCCCCCCCCCTCCAAAAATAATCGATCTAGGCCGAATCGCTTTCAATTTAATGAGCCGAAACATTCCCAAAATCGCAGGTTGTTTTATTTCATGAGAAAGGGCAGGTTTTCGACTCCTCATGAAATTGAAAGCAATTCGGCCTACAGTATGTGGTTTTTTTTTTTTTTCTCCTGTGATTATCATTCGCTTTGTTCTTCCTTTTGTCCGTTCGACTGCTTTCTGTTGGGATTCATCTTCAATCTCAGTCTCTGTGATTTTTTTTTTTTTTTTTTTTCCCAGTCCCTTTTTTTTTTTTTTTTTTTTTTTTTCTTCTTCTTTGATTTTCGTTTTCCAATGCTTTCTGCTGCGTTGCTCCGGACTGCAGCAGCACAAGGTTCGACTTGCCCCTCCCCCCTCCGCAGCCCCCTTTTGCTTTGCACTCAATCAACATCAATGCCATCCCGTCACGCTCACTCTCACTCTGTCGTGAATGAGAACGAAGGGGGACGACAAGCGACGACGCCTTAAAGAAAAAGGCAGAGATCGCATGTGCTCGTCCCGCCAATGCAAGCGCCCATACAAAACCGCTTTCCCCGCGCCCCCCACCACAACAGCCCACAACACACCAGAGCAACAACACCAGCATCACGCCGCATTGCAATGCGCAACAGTGGTGCTGAGGTCGATGATCAATCCTCACTCACTCACTCTCGTTCTGTCTCGCGCTCTCTCGCTCTCTCTCACAGGACTGCGCGGGATGCGGCGCTCATGCAGCCCTGCCACTGCGGCTGTGACTGCGGCTGTGACTGCTTCGGCTGTATACGGATCTGATGCTGCTGTCCATGGACGCCAGCAGCTGCAACACCGGCGCTGGATGGCCACCGCGAGCTCGGGCTTTGGCTCGGATAAACGCGCAAAACCAACAGCAGCATCGCCAGCGAGCGCTGCTGCTGCTGCAGACTTTATGCGCGCGCAGCGTCAGTCGGACTTGGCATCGTCACCGGAGTCGCTCGAGCAGCCGCTGCAAGAGTTGGAGGAAGACATGGAGGAAGATGGTGAAGAGGCTGAATCCAAGATTTTCAAAGCTCAGTACACCGACGAGATGGAAGACGATGGTGCCCCGGAGCTGGACGATCCGCGATTCACGGTGGAAAATGTCAAGTGGCTGCAGCGCGTGTTGAACATGCAGCCAAGCGAGCGCCGCGCCGAATGGTTTGGACTGCTTCGCAAGGACGAGCCCATCTCGGACTCGGACCTCACCTTCCGAGTCGGCGTCTTGTCGTCGTGGGCACAGCGTCGTGCAGAGTCGGTGGCGACCGCAGAGGCGTACACAACCCTTGCGATGGACCAGGAAGCTGCACTGGCGGTCGAGGCGGCAGAGGAGGGCGAAGTCATTGAGCCTGCCGAGGCACCCGGCGCGCTCGATGAGGGCGCACTCCAGCTCGACTTTGATCCCAGCATGAACAAGATGCTGGTACGGAGGTCGGACGATGCCACTCCCCGGCCCGTCCGCCCGGAGGACGAGCCAGTGCCAGAGCTCAAGGAGGACGAGGAACTCAACCCGGAGGGACTGGGTCACAGCATTCTCCCTGCCGAGGATTTCGAGACAGACCTCCAAAACTTTATTGCCTTCCTTGCGGGTGAGAGCCCACGCTTTGGTGACGAGCCTGCCCCGGAAGTGCCCGAGGCAGAGGAGGACGCGTACAAGACCATCTATCCTGCAGAAGCTGCCAACTTGACCAAGACGCTGCACACGCAAAAGCTCGAGCGGGAAGACGCCGCGATGGCCGATGTGCTGCACGAGCTGATTGGTGGCACGCCGCTGGCTCAGTTCCAGCCGGATCTGGTCGCTGCCCTGCCCATCACTCCACAAGTCGAGCTGGAAGAAATCGGGCCAATGACGCTCAGCTCGATCGATCTCTCTCTCCATGTGCTCATGTTCTACCACATTGCCCAACACCACCCATCCATGCTAAAGGCATCGAACGCTGAGACTGAAAATGAAATTTCGGAAGACGTCTTGGTCATCCGCCACGCTCTGTTTGTCATGCTCGAGCCGCACCTTGTCACTGTTAAGGGCATCAAAGCCATCGAGGCGGAAGCGATGGACGAGTTTGTCCATCTTCTCCACGAGCTTTTGCCCTTCCAATTCTCGGGCCCTCGCTTCAACGGTCAGCTCCTGCACATGTTCTTTGTCGAGGCCATGTCTGGGTATGTGCACACGGGTACGCGTCTTGACCGCGCTGTCGACGCCCTCTTGTTGCGCACAATCCCTCGTTTGCGCGAAATATACGCCATGCCGGCGCTCAAGCCTGCGCTGATTGAAGACTTTGCGCCCATCGCTGACCGTCTCAACGACGGCGAGCTCCGACGGCTGTACCGCAAGTTTGTCCCGCGCGAAGTTATCGATGATGGTTTTGCCACTGCCGGTGTGAGCTCCTTGATCGACCAAATGGACGTGCTCGGCACTCCGTCCGTCGGCGATATTGCCGCCATGCCGCAAGTCACCATTGTTCCGCGCGACGTTGCCATGAATGCTCGGGACGTTATCGCTGCCGACACGCGTGCGTTTGTCATTGAGCGCGCTGCGGAAGAAGAGTCCGACCGCCCGATCGCAACGCCCATCGAAGACGAAGAGGAGCGACTCCAACGCGAGTTTTCGGGCAAGTCCAGCAGCATGCCCGACCCCGTCCTGTTTGGTAAGGCTTTTTGGGGTTATTTTGCGAGAGGAAAGTGAAGAAGGTGTTTGAATCTGTTTGTGCGCAGTGCTCACGCGTGCTGTTTGTTGTTGCTGTTGTTTTTGTTTTGTGCAGCCCCTGGGCAACATCAACGCACTGAGGCATTCTTTGCCAGCTTGCCTCTTGGCCGCCCTGCCGAGGCGGTTGGTAACGCCATTGTCGAGCCCAAGCTCTTCCTCTCGGAACACTCTGTCACCCTCCGTCAATTGTTTGATGCCGGTGTCCATTTGGGTCACAAGGTAAGCGTCGGATGCGGGATGAGAGAGTTTATTTCTCGGGCGCTGTTGTGTAGCGAGTGGGGCTCACCTTTTGCTTGTTCTCTTGCACTGATTGTTGTGATTGATTTGTTTTCTTTCTTCTTTTTTTTTTCTTCTTTTTTTCGTTTGGTTAGGCTGGTTGCCACAATGTCTTTGCCAACTCGTACATTTTTGGCGAACGCGATGGCATTCATATTATTGATCTAGAACAGACTGTGCGTGTTGTTTGTTGCGGGCGATTTGTCGTGGATGTCGTGCCATGACTCATCCCTGACTCTCGCGGATTTCGCTTTGTTTCGTTTCCGTAGATTGTCGCATTGCGTCGTGCATGCCGTGTCTTGAAGCACATTGCCTACCAAAACGGTGTCATTCTGTTTGTCGGTGGTCGCTCCAAGCACAAGCAGCTTGTCCGCGAGACTGCCATGTCTGTCGGCGAGTACTACATTGCCAACAAGTGGATGCCTGGCACCCTGACCAATCCGTACGTTCCGCGTCACGTCTCCCATCCCAATGTTTGGTCAAGCTCACTTTGTGTTTTCTCTCCTTGTTTTGTTTTGTCCACCATAACAGCATGAGCACGCTTGGTGCTTTGCGACAGCCCGACCTGATCGTGCTAACATGCATGCCAATGTCGAGCCAAGTGGCACGCGAGGCTAACCTTGCCAATGTGCCAACGATTGGCATTGCCGACACGGACTGCGATCCGCGCCAAGTGACGTACAGCATCCCGGCCAACGACGACTCGCCACGCTCCATGGCCTTGCTGCTCAATGTCATGCGCATGGCTATCGAAGAAGGCAAGACGAAGCGCCAGGCTGGCTTGCCGCTCGAGTACGGCCCAACACCCACGAACGCTCCATTCTCGTACACGACGAGTTTGTGAAAAAGGACGAATTTTCTTCTTGGCTTGCTTTGTTCCCTTTTTTTGCGCCTGATTATTTTTTTTCTTCCTGCTGCACCCCTTTGAGCACTACCCTTGTATCATTACAACCTCACATCCACGGTTATCCATCCAGATTGATAGATGTTTGTTTTGGTTGTTTGTTTGTTTGTTTCAATGTAAAACTCAGTCAACTTTTTTTTTTGTTTTTTTTTTTTTTTTTTTTGGGATGAGCCGCTCGTCGCTTGATGGAGCGAGCCTCACAGCCGCGAGCGCCGCCCACGCTGCGTCCAATGCGGTTGCCGCTGGCCTCGCCACAATCTCCAGCTGCCCGTTCCTCTGGACTGAGGAGCGGCTGCTGCTCCAGCGGATTCTGCGCGACCGCGAGCGTGAAGCTGACTTTAGCTCGCTCAAGACCCGTACGTAAAAGGCCTCCCCCCACCACCCAACCCCCAAACAGCAATCCAAACTCAAATCTCGAACTGCAGTTTTGTATGGCAGGAGTGAAGGAAGAGTCCTGCAGCTTTCACTTTATGGTCGTTCAATTTCCCATCCTTTCAATCTCTCTCGTTCTCACTCACTTCTCACTTCTCACTCAATCTCACTTCTCACTCACTTCTCACTTCTCACTTAATCTCGCCTTCTCATTCCAATGTGCTCTCGTTGCTGTTGCTCTGAGTATCGGGCTTTGCCTGGTCGAATTGTTTCAAAACAACAGAGTTGCGGTTTGAAATTCGGGGGTGGATTGGGGCTTACTTTCGTATCACCATTTTCGCTTTAAAACCTGATTTGACTGCATACGAATGTGTTCACTAACCGCGCTTTTGTGTTTGTTTTGTTTTCCAACATTTTGGCTTTGGATCCTTCTCTCTCGCTCCGACTTTCGGTCTCTCTCCCCCCCCCTCCTCCGCTGACCAAAAGGAAACTCGTTCATGCTGGTTCTCGACGAGGACGACACGCTGGGCATCGGGGAAGAGTCCCGCATGATTGTCGAGGAGCTGTTTGTGCGATCACCGTCATCAGCAACCCCGCCTCCTGCCACCAATGCTACTACCACCAGTAGTCGCAGCAGAGACACAACACCAAGCGCATCGAGCACGGACATGCCAATAGCAGACGATGGCGGCCCCAAGAGCGCATCGAGCACGAGCACAAGCACCACACTGTCCAGCTTGTCCTCTGTCGACGCTGCTTCGACAACAAGCAGCGAATCTGCCGCTCCAAGCAGCACCAGTGCCAGTACCAGTACCAGTGCCAGTGCGAGCAGTGCTACTGATGCCGATGACGAGGGCGAGTCGTTTGGCATCCGAGACAGCGACAACAGCACCCTGCCAAACGTCATTCGGACCGCCTCGCAGGAGGTCCTCAATATTGCAGTCACCGAGGCGTCCGCCGCAATCGGTGTCGACACACTCTCACCCAGCGATGCGGCCGAAATGACAAAGCGCATGTCGCAGACGACCGTCCGTGGCCGTGGTCTCTCCCCGCAGCGTCTCTCAATGTGGAGCATGTACTACGAGGGCAAAATGGATTTGCTGGCGCTGCTCGACGAGCTGGGCGATCTCGAAGATGTGGAACGGGAATACCTCTCGAATGCTCTCGAGTCGAACGACGCCAAGAAAGCAGCAGCGGGCAACACTGGTACGACACCTTTTGTGTGGCTGGTCGGTTTTGTGCTTCTTCTTTTCTGATTTAATTGGTGGGGTTTTTTTTGTTTTGTTTTGGTTATGCAGTCGCTCTCCATCAATCCATCATCTGGAACGCGACGGAATACTGCCTGTACATTGACATCCCGGCAGACAAGAATGGCTCTGGATGCACGTTCTCGATCGAGTCGGACGATCTGGTCTCACGCTCGCCGCAAACGCCTTCTGTGACCACCCCAACCCTACGCGTCACGGCGACGCTCGTTGAAAAGGACAAGTTGGCCGAGCGATGCGGTGTGCACGTTGGCGACACGGTCATGGTCATCAACGGCAATCGCGTCGAAGACTTGTCGCCGCAAGCCATCACGGACACGCTGGCGGACAAGGAGCACACGTTGTCGCTCATTCTGCGACGCCCCTTGGGCTCGCAGCAGCAAGGGACTGTTGTGCTCGACGAGTGGCTGTCGCCGGTGAATACGGACAACATTTGGCTCGAAACCACCACCACCGGGCAAAACATGCTGTTCGAAGACGCGGAAGGCAAAATTGTCAAAGCTGGCAGCCTGAATGCGCTCGTTTCGAGCCTCACCTCCAACCACGACCCGAACTTTGTGCACGTTTTCATGGTCACCTTCAAATCCTTCACCACGATGGAAGAGTTGCTCAAGAAGCTCTTCCAGCGCTACTTTGTGCCCGAGTGGGTCAAGCAACGCCAGAACAATGGACCCAACTTTGACGCGCGCGTGCAATTCCTGGTTTGCAACGTCCTCAAAAAGCTCATCAACGACCATTGGGCCGACTTTACAGGCCGATCCATCCTGCTCATGCGCGAATTCCTCTATCGTGCAAACAAGGGTGAGGCTCGCTCGGCGAGTGTTGAGAATGTGGCGAATGCGTTTGCTGGAAAGCTCAGCGCCATGGACAAGCGGAATGCCGCTCCCGCCAGCAGCCCCGCGCCGAGCTCAACAAACACCTCGCCGGCCGTCTCGCCCATCGTTGCGCAGCGCAAGCAAAGCATTTTCAAGTCTGCAGATCCTTTTATTCGCTCAAACAGCTCGCCAACAATGCAGTCGATTCTTCCGTCGCTGAATTCGCTGCGTTCCTTGAGCGGATCTTCGCTCGGGCTCCCTGGCCAACCACAGACGGCGGCGGCTGGATTGCCTGCTGGACAGCAACAGGCCGGGGCAGGAAACACTGAATTTGTGTCCAATCTCCTGTCGCCTGTCAAATCTGTCGCCGTGGCGCGACCCTCCCCTCTGAATTTCCGGTCGGAGGATATTGCCGCGCAAATCACTCTTGTGGATTCAATGCTCTTCCGGCGCATCAAATTCCACGAGCTGCTCGACCAGTCGTGGAGTCGCGACAAGCTCAAGCATCTCTCGCCGAACGTCCTCGGCGTCATTAAGCGCTTTAATGACGTGTCAAACTGGTGCGCGTTCGAGGTGTTGAGCGAGGACAAGGCGTCTGCTCGCGGCGATGTCATTGCCAAGTTTATCAAAATCCTGGTGCACTTGCGCACGCTCAACAACTTTTCGAGCATCATTTCCATCATTGCTGGCTTGAACTGCGCCGGTGTGGTGCGATTGAAGCACTCGTACAGCGCCGTGCCGAAAAAGTACCTGGATCAGCTGGTCGAGCTCACTGAGCTCATGTCCCACGAGAGCTCGTACCGCAACTACCGCCAGCAGCTGGTTGTATGCGGCTTGCCCTGTGTGCCGTATCTCGGCCTGTCGCTGTCCGATCTGACCTTCATGGATGACGGCAATCCAAACAAGCTCGATGGGCTGATCAACTTCTCCAAGCGACGCTTGGTCCAGCGCGTCATTGAGAGCATTCGCCTGTACCAGCTGGACGAGTACCCCATCCAGCCCGACCCAGTCATTCTGCAGATGATTGATCAGTATCCTCGCATGACGGAGGATGAAATGTACAAACGATCTATTGAAGTCGAGCCACGCGGCGGCCAGTCGTCCCAACGCCGGCCAACCTTGCTGAAGAAGCAAATCAAAAAGCTGACTGGCAATGACCGCCGCCAATCGCTGGCTTAGGTTGGTTTTTGTTTTTCGTTTCTTCTTTTTGTGAATCTGTTTTTTTTTTTTTTTTTTTTTTTTTTGTTTTCTTTCTACTAGTCGATTTTGTTATTGTCTAGCGCCTCTACCTTCTCGTTTCTGTATTTGGTGCTTGCTTTGGAATGCGTTCCGGATGATGTGTTTGCGTTGCTTGTTGTTTGCCTTCTCGTCCCCTACCTCATGCACGTTTGCTCCTGCAATGAAAAAAAAACTGCCTTTGTTTGCGGACGCAACTTGCAAGTATGCAGGTAATCGTTGTGGTTGTTGATGTGATGATGATGTTGTTCTTTCGATTATAATAATAACAATAATCAAAAAAAAAAAAAACGACTACAACTACAATACATGAGCTGAAGAATCGCAACGCTCTCATTGCCCGGAAAGGTCCTGCGTGCCGGAAAGTGTGACGACCACTTGGCCTGACTGCAAGAGATTGAGCAAGGCGAGACCGAGGGCGCGTCCAGCAAAGACGGACGGGATGGACACTGATTCCAGTCCGTCGTTGCGCATGGCCGACACTTGCTGTCGGTCTTCATTGTCTGTTTTCGGAAAGCATTCAAAAAAAATTGGTCGTGAGATGAGAGCACCACCTTAGCACACACACGATGGATGGATCAGCGACGATACCAATGATAACGACTGCAGCCGCGCCGACAGCAGCCGCTGTCCGAACTTTGTGCGCAAACAGGCAACTGCCACGCTCGACCAACACAATCCGATTCTTCATGCGTTCTGCCTGCTCGAGAGGCCTGCAACCGTCGAAAGGCTTTGCGATGGCAAGACTGCCGCTAACGGTTGAAGTGCTAGTGAGCACTGGTCCGAATAGCGCCGGTCCTACGACAAAAGTGTGCGGCTGTGCATCTGAGGGATAGATGATGCGGAGCAGTTTGTCGCTTGCATCAACAGTGGGGTCCTCTGTGGTTGTTCACAGCGATTCAAATCATCGGATCAGCCAGTCCACCTCAGTACCCTTGAAAATAACAAGGCAAACGTCAATCACCAACAAACACAACGACGGAAAACAACGTACTGCTATCGGCATGAGCTGCTTGTGCTGCTTGGGCTGCTGGTTGCTGAGCATGGGAAAGGCCGATGATTTGCTGCATCAACGCCTGCCCTTCCATCAAGAGTTGCGTGGTCACGCACTGCGCTGGGTTGAATGAGACTTTAAAGTGGTCCCCAGAGGGTTGCAGATCAATGCCTCGCAAACTCAGATAGTTTCGGTGGATGGGATTGGACGGGTTGATTGAGGATGCGTCACCAGACCTGTTTCAACACAGCAAAGCAAAATGAGCACCAAGTGATACCAAGTTCTGAGTGGTATCTGGAGCCTGAATGGAGAGGGAAAAACATTGGCGACATACCATGGCGGAGGAGTCGGCTCTGAAGCAACAGCTGGGGCTTCTTGAGGCAAGCAGATATTCCACAAGGGCGACAAACCACCACTCAGAACAAACTGAGTAAAGGCAGCGTGTGCATCGTAGACTTGGAAAACGGGACACGAGAGTTGCTGGTGGGTCGAGCTCCTGGGGATGGTGTCATCCTCAGGAAACGGGGTGGTGCGCCCAGCAATCGTTGACAAGTTCAGCGGCAGCAAGTGGGCCTCGGTGGTGAAGACGAAATTCTCAACGTCAATCGTCAAATCGTCCTCCATGCGGTTGCCACTGGCACGGTCGCTGTCAAACAGCAAATACAAGTACTTGAACGTTTCGGACAGGACAAACGAGTCCATTCTATCTTCGAGGCGCAGTGTGTTGACGTCCGCAATGGCGGCCCAGCCGCAGTTGACGCGAGCCGTCGACTTGATCTTTTCGAGGACTTGGCGACCAATCTCCAGGTACAGCGGGTCTTTGGTGGCGCGATACAGGTAATAGGTCGACTCGATAAACTCGGGACGGAGCGGATGATGCACCCAGTGAGCGCGGTGGTCGGCGGTAAAGCCCTCGGGCAAAAAGCCAAAGCGCTTGACCACATCAAAGTACATTTGGTGGCTTTCTTTCGCGGCATCCACGTCGCCCTTCAGAACTTGCAGACCAGGCCAGAAGGCGGAAAGCGCGTCAACAATCAAGTTGTTGCGGTTGGCAGAATACGGCTGGTGCATGCGAGTGTCGATAAACCACGCGCCCCGCTTGACGTGCGTCATTACGGCCGAGTAGTGAGTGTTGAACACATCCAAGTAGACCGCATCGCCCAGCAGCATGTACGCTTTGAGCAGGTACTCGTAGTACGAGTCAATGCCGGCGCCAATCCCAGACTCTTCGCGGAGCCACTGCCCCGTGTGCGTGTGAATGACGTTTCCAATCAGATTGTCCGCGCTGCGCCGGGACCACAAGGCACGCATGGCGTTTTTGGCCTTCTCTTCAAACACGGGGTTGCCAGTCAGGCGGCTCAGCGCGCCAAACTCGAGAATCATTGATCCAGCACATGCCGTGCAGGTGGAATGGTCTTTGAGCGCCTCCTTGGTCATGCCAAAGCGCAGATTGACTCGCGCGTACGGAATGCCTGTGGGAGTGTCAAACGCTGGGAGTAGTCGTGTGCCCAAGTCGTACGCCATTGCCAACAAGCGGCCGTTGTACGTGTGCGGGCTTCGGCCAAGGCGTCGGTTGGCGATTTCCAGCGCAAGAACATGCGCAGATATCAACCCGCCCACCATGCGAATATTGGTCTCAAACACCGACACCACCACATCCGCGTCCAACCGTATGTCCAGGGCTACTTTTGCTACGGCCCACATGAATTCGTCGTAGTCTCCCATGACCTGGAAGAAGGAGGACGAGCACGACCGAGATCGAGATGAGTTCGTGTGCAGAAGAGGTTTTAGCAATTGCGCTCAACTAGCTTACCGCCAACGTATCCATCGAATCGACGAGAGTGAGCGCAAAGCTGGAATCGTGTGCAGATGCCCCGATATCAGCGTGAGCAAATCATAGCGCACCAAGGTTTGGAACAGTCAAGACTTACCGTCCCAACGCATCATCCATGTCACCACGGTTTGGGGTAACACCGCGTACTCGTCCAGTGCAGCTCAATGGCATCAGTTCATCCGCTGGGTAGGCATATTTCTGCATCAACACAATACGTACAAGCGTGAGTCGACATTGACAGCCCTGCATGCACTGAAATCTCCAATGCTCACCATGTACGAGTTAAACCCGTGATAGAACATTTCCTTTGCAGCGTCCCTGTGATGGATTGAAGGCATCATTGTAAAGTGAGTCTCCCCGTTGATCCATTCAATCCCAACTATCCATCCCAGCCCAGTGGTACCTCAGCTCGCGTTGCATTGCAGGAGTGATTTCGCTGGCAGGCGATGATGGCAATGGCGGCTGCTTTCCACGCACCGCGCTGCCATTCGCATTCGCAGCCGAGCTCTGTGCTGGACGAGTGGGCCAAGCAATCCATGCAATGACAGCCAACGCCAGCAGGACCCGCAGTGGAGTGGACATTTGGCGCGGCGCGGCAGGGTTGAATCTCGAGCCAACTCCTAACAGTATGTTGTGCCTTTGGATCCCCACCCCCTTTTTTGACCTTTGGAACACCTGGCCTGTGACTTGACTACTCAAGAATTAGAAAGCCCTCGCTTCGCTTGGGGGATGAGACTTGAGAGAGCACAAACAGTGGAGAAGCTCGGGCTCAAATTGAAACGAACGAATGGCTTGGACTGAGCTGTCTCTCCAACAGCCTCCAAAAGCGAAACAGTATGCCACAAAGAGAGAGAGAACAGATGAATTGAAGATTCAGACTATTGGAAGCGAGATCGACAACGCAAGGCGGGAAAACTCACTTGTCGCTCGTTCGATTGGATGGGGTGGTTGACGCTGCCTGCTTCAGCGATTTCTTCAACGGCAGCGCTTTTGTGAGGTCTGAGGATTTCTGTGATCTAGACTTGATGAGTTTTCGCTTCGTCCTTCGACGAGTGCATGATTGATCGCTGTTTCTTCGTTCTCAATGCAATTCCAGCCAATTGTTGTTTTTTTTCTTTGCCTTCCTTTTTGACTTTTGACTTTTGCCATCCACGTTTCTTCTTGTCGTTGCTGTACTTTTTGTGTACTTGTGTTTTTTTTGTCTGATTCCACGACTTTTCTTTTTGTCATTTCTTAGACCAAATGGTTCAGAGCTCACTCGTGGCTTTTTGGTATTGAATTTGTCTTCCATTGCGTTTTTCCATTGCAATTGAAAATCAAGCAAAAAAAAAAATCAAGTTGTTTTTTTCAAAAGATCTCGTTTTTTTCGGGTTCTTTTTTTTTTTTTTTTTGCTTGTTTTTTTGCTTTGCTGTTCTGTGCTTGTTTCGAGAGCGAGCGGCGCGTGAGGGGGTTGTAGCGATGCGATGGGACTGCGCAGTCGCACGCGCATGGGAGGAGGGGCTGCTCCCAGAGCACTGGGATTTGCCGCGGCAGCAAAAGAGTTTCCACGAAGGATGACCAAATAAATGGTCTTAGGCCAGCCTGTATTTTTTTTTTTTTTTTTGATGGCGGGCAACTGTTTTTTTGTTTTTTTCCGCTTGTTTTTTTGGATGCTTTTGCTGCCTGTTGCTGTTCGGGAGAAGGGTGTTGCTGAAGCCACGATGCAGCAGTGGTGGCAGACGCAGGCATGAGCGGAAGTCGGAGGGGCGTAAGGTCATTTCCTTCCTTCCGATCGCGATGAAAAGCTGGCAACAATTTCTTTTTTCTTTTTCTTTTTCTTTTTTTTTCTTTTTTTTGTAATGGAAACCCATACAAAAAACACGTTTTGCCTTCTTTTTTTTTTCGCCTTTTTTTTTTCTTCTTTTTTTCGTTTTCCTCTTTTTTGCTTTGTGCTCGCCGCTGTCCTCCCCCCCCCTCTCTCCATCGCCCATCTGCATTGCGGCGTGTGAGCGTGTCAGTGGGCTCTTGTTGTGTTTCGCAGCGGCCGCCTTCACTGCTCAGCATCACAAGCATCCAAAGCAAAAAAAGAGAACCGTTTTTTTTTTTCTTGTTCTTGTTCTTGTGCACCCTTTTTTTTCCTTCTTTTTTTTTTTTTTTCTAACCGTTTCGCATTGTTATTTTATTTTATTTTGTATTATTTTTTATTTTCAACCCCTCGTGGCAGTTTTTGGTGTTTTTTTTTCCCCTTTTTCTTTTTTTTTTTCTTCCTTATCGTTCCTTCTCTGTTTTTTTTTTTTTTTTGTTTCAAAGAGAGAATCGCTTGTCGTTCATCTCTTCGGACTGCGTTTGTGCGATTCGTTGAGGTCGAAGGAGGCAGGAGAGAGGCGGGTGGGTGGTCGGTTGAGATTGCTGTGGCTGTGATTTGTGTGATCTATCCGAAAAGTGTTGGAGCGATCGATGGTTTTGCATTTCTCCCGCTTTTATTTCGGTTTTTTCGTTTTTTCGTTGCCTTTTGCTTCTTGTTCATCATGGCGACTCACTTGTTTTCGTATCTCTGCGCTTCCTTGTTTTTTTGGCTTGCTTGGGTCGCAACAGGGAACTCTCTCGGTCGCTTCCTTTTCCTGTGGAAGTTCCATTTTTTTCGTTGTTTTTTTTTTCCCATTGCGTTCCGCGTTGCGTTCGCTTCCTCTTCCTATTCCTTCTCCTTCTTCACTGTTTCCTCGTAAACAACTAAAACATTATACACACAATGGCGGACGGCGGTTCACCCAGCGCGGCATTGCCCGAAATCGACGTTGACAACATCATTGAGCGACTCTTGTCGGTGCGCGGCGAGCGACCGGGCAAGCAGGTGCAACTCGCAGAGCACGAAATCCGTGGCCTGTGCTTGGCTGCACGCGACATTTTCATCAAGCAGCCCATCCTGCTCGAGCTCGAGGCGCCCATCAAGATTTGCGGCGACGTGCACGGCCAATATTTCGACCTGCTGCGCCTGTTCGAGTACGGCGGCTTCCCCCCGGATGCCAACTACCTCTTCCTCGGTGACTACGTCGACCGTGGCCGGCAATCGCTCGAGACCATCTGCCTCCTGCTCGCGTACAAGATCAAGTATCCCGAGAACTTTTTCATTCTCCGCGGCAACCACGAGTGCGCATCGATCAACCGAATCTATGGCTTTTACGACGAGTGCAAGCGCCGATACAACATTAAGTTGTGGAAGACGTTCACGGACTGCTTCAACTGCCTGCCCATTGCCGCCATTATCGACGAAAAGATCTTTTGCATGCACGGCGGTCTCTCGCCCGACCTCCACTCGATGGAGCAAATCAAGAAGGTCATGCGACCCACCGACGTGCCAGACACTGGCTTGTTGTGCGATCTGCTCTGGTCCGACCCCGAGAAGGACATTCAAGGCTGGGGCGAGAACGACCGCGGCGTCTCGTTCACTTTTGGTCCCGACGTGGTCAGCAAGTTCTTGCAAAAGCACGACATTGATTTGATTTGCCGCGCTCACCAAGTCGTTGAGGATGGCTACGAGTTTTTCGCCAAGCGACAACTCGTCACTGTTTTCTCCGCCCCCAACTATTGCGGTGAATTCGACAACGCCGGTGCCATGATGAGCGTCGACGACACGCTTATGTGCTCGTTCCACATCTTGAAACCGGCCGACAAGAAGGCTGCCGACAAGAAGAAGGCTGGCAAGACGTCGCCAAAGAAGGCGCTCAAGAAGGGCATGTAAAAAAAAAAAGCCAGAAGCAAGACTCAAAAAAAAAAAGCATCAAATCAAAAACCACCACCCCCTCCACTGGATAGTGAACTGCAACTGGAGGATTTCCCTTGGGTCTTATCTTCAGCGACTTTTTCCTTTCTGCTTCTTGTCACTTTCTTTGGATGTTTGACCTGTCGTTTTGCTTCATTTTTTTCTCTTCTTTTGGTATTTCCTCTTTTGTGAGACTTGGACTGGCTGCCTTTTTCCGTGCATCCTCTCGGGTTTTCTGTCGCTTTTGTCATGTTGTTGTTTGTTGTTGTCTGTTCCTCCTCGATTGAGTTTCCTTTTTTCGAAAATGTTTTTTGGCCTCTCGCTTTTTTTGAACGCGCGCGTTTTGATGGCGATGCTGGCCTTCAGGAATGGAATGCAGCCCCATCTTCGCGATTGATCTCCGATGCTGAGCTGCTGACATTGTCTGATTTATTCTCTGCTTTCATTTTACCCTTGCGCTCGAACGTTCCTGTTCGTGTCGTCAAGCGCTTTTTGTAAAGCATTCTGTATACCCTCTTCTCTTTGTTCTGTGTTTTACTCCTCACTCACCATTCCCACTCCCAATCTTGCATTGTGATTACTCTATGTGTTATTAAACATGACACTTTTTTTTTTTACGCTTGCATCTCTTTTTTTTTTTTGTTGTTGTTGTTGTTGTTGTTGTTGTTGTTGTTGTTGTTGTTTCCATCCATTTACTGTGATCTAGTTCAGCTCCTATTGCTCAGAGGAACTAAAGACAAACAAAACAAACAACAAAAAACTTTCAGAAAGCGAAAGCAATCGAAAACAAAAACCAAAAAACAAAACGAAACCAAAACTGCTGAAAGCGCTCATGCCGATGAGAGCCAGACATCGAAGGCAAGCCTGACAATGTCAACACGCCCGTTCACGGTGGTCGTGTAAAGCACGGCGTCCGGCGTGGTAGTGAGGTACTTGTTGCCGGGAGCAGGCACACTCGCGACCAACTTGCCGTTGATGAGCGTTCGGATTTCGATCGTTTCAGCCGCAAACCCGCAAACAAACGGAACATGGTATGCTGTGTAGGTAACAAGCAAATCATCCCAAAAATTCAAAATGAGTTTATGACTAAAGTCTCTGAGCCAAAATGCTTTTGCGTTTGCAAGAAGGGGAAAAAAAAAACCTTCAACCATTGCGTACCAACTGCGGAAGGAACGGCAGTCCACTTGAGGTCATAGTTGCGACTGGTTTTACCGACGAAATCCTTAAAGACGCTGAGATGGTTGTAGCAGAGAAGAACCTCGTTGTCGACGGGAATGGCTTGGAGCGGGTTGACCTTGCCGTCGGCCACAAACAGCTCGCGAATTTGACTGCCTTTCAGGGTGATGAGATCAAACTCGGTGCGGAAGCCGACAACGACGCGGTTGTTGTTGTCGCAGAAGGAAATGACGCTCGGCGGGTCGGGTGTCAGCAGTTCTTGAACCATCTTGAACTGTCCGGTGACCACAGGGCCGATGTGCTCAAACACAAGCACTCGGTTGCGCACTGCAACACAAAGCTTGAGGGCTCCCGAGAAGTGGGTTTCCGTCTCCCATTCGCCGACGGCGTAGAGGTGGCAGTCGGAGGACTTGCCAATTTTGAATTTTTTGCAGCGACCCTTCGGCACAGCATTGCCAATCAGCAATAAGTCCAGCGGGAAGACGTACACATGCCCGCCCTTGCCAGACTTGTTTGAGCGGCAGATGAGCAATCCCGGCCGCTCAATAACAGTGAGTTGCACAATCGACTGTTTGTCGATAATCTTTTGGCAGAGGTCGCCATGGGTGACAAACACGCCGGCTGTGGTGGCAATCACGACACGCTCGCCCCACAGAGCACCGCACACGATCGTTCCGTTGGAAAATCCATCGACCACGGTGACAGGAGCCCAAGCCGAACTGCCGGCGTCCACGCGCGATGTCGGCGCCAGTCCGCTCTGAATGCGCTTGACGCGAAGTATCTGGCCCACTTCGTGCATTTTCAGCGTCACGGGCGGAGTCTGGTTGCCGGCCATAAACTTTTTTTGGGTCTCGCCAAGGAGCGTGTCCAGAGTACGCTCCATTTTCTTCAGAAACACGGGCGCGCTGTAGGACGCCTTCTCGCCGTTCATGAGCTTGACCAGCAGGAATTCTCGCAGGTCGGCCTTGTGGCTAAACACGGCAGGGTTGGGGAGGGGTGGGCCATACTCGTTCACGCAGTCTTTGGTCGCCATGTTCAGAAGGTACTGTTGCCGGGAGGGATCGTACCGAACAATAGCATTGACGTGAATGAAATGTGACTTGATTTCGTCAGGATCGAATAGTGGCTCGTAAGGAGTGGAAGCGTCGCCGTCCACAAACACAATGGTCACGATGTCGTTGCCGAGATGGCGCTTGCGCTCCAGTTGCTGTGCGTTGTCTGCCGAGAATGGCAGCATCGTCGAAACGTGGAACATGATTTGGTGACCGTGGTAGCTCGTCCAAATGGAGTGTGTGCCGGTGGTGCCGGTCTTGACATCGAGGCCACCGCGGAATTTCTAACAATGATGGGAGTTTGAGTGGACCAGGAAAAACTGAAGAAAAAAAAAACAACTAGCTGTTGAATTCGGCTCCTCCCCCCCCCGGCGCCTCCCCTCTTCTTACATCAAAGCCCTTGAGATCCACTTTGGTGCCCAGAGCTTCGACAAACTCGTTGAACGCAGGCGACGGGTCGTTGTTGGAGAACATTTCATCGTCCGTCCGCTGCCCAGGCTTGGCGTACAGAATGCCAAACTTGAAGTTCACGGCGCCCTCTTGCTCTTCAAGCACGAGAAGATCCTCTTGCACATCGGGATCAAGCACTTCCTTGACCTTGTCGGCGTTCTTGATGCCAAAGACCTTGAGCATGTCGCCAGAGGCCAGCTCCTTCTTGTCCTTCTCCAGGAATGGTAGACACAGCCGCTCTGAGCCTTCCTTGCGCCAGCGGATGAGACGCCACTGCAGATTGCCATTGTTGTCCTGGTCTGTCAGCACGGCAGACACGAGGAAGGGCTTCTCGTCGACCAGACCGATAATGTTCTTGTGATCGTGGCCTAGAAAGTACTTAAAGTACCATCGCGTCTCGCCCTCGGCATCCTCCAGAACTAGGTGTTGGAAGACGTTCATCGTAGCCGGCGTGCTTGAGCCGTCCTCGAAGCGGTATCCCGGCACGCGTTTCACCAGATTGGTTGCCATGTTTTTGTTTGAGGAAAGTCAATGTGGTCAAGTTGGACGGTCACCCCTGAGACCAATAGCCAGAATCGAAAAAACGTGTAACAACGTGAGCTTGGTTGTTCATCCAAATAGTTACATCCATGCAAACGCAGGCCAGTGCAGTAGCGGTAGTGGCTCTCCTTTTTCCACCGTGAGATGCCAAATGTTCTCGCCTCCACCCCATCGCGTCTCACTGAGCGCCCAGTTCATCATAAATTCGAATCTTCAAATCCGAATCGAGTTGCTGTTTCAAATCAAATCAAATCTTCATCTCGATCATAAAATAAAGCCAAACCTTAAAACCTGGACTTGACTAAATTTGTGTTTGTGTTGTGGTTTTTTTTTTTTTTTTTTTTTTTTTGTATTATTACGATGAGTAGTTGGGTGAAATCTCGCTTGGTTGCTTTCACATCTGGCTCACCCACAAACCCTCTTCAATGACCGCTTGTTCAGTGCTACCCATCGCCACTTGGCTCGCGGAGGAAATAGAGGCGAGGGAGGAAGCGACAAACGATGAGTGAGGCAGGCTTCTCCCTGTCAATGGCAATCCGCACCAATGCGCCACCATCGCCATCACCACCATGACACTCCTGACAGGAAAAGCGCGAGAGCACACCACACATGGAAGAAGCGCAAAGCAGCGAGAACGAAGCACGCGGGGCGTAACGAAGAGCTGCACTGCACTTTGCGCACTCCGCTGTTTGAATCTCTCCCTTCCGTTGCGCTGTCGCTCGCTCTCTCTGCTCTCTCTGAACGCACTCGGAAAGTGCAACGGTGCATCACGCCAAGCGATGAATCAACTGAGCGACGGAGCGGAATGGCAAGCTGGGGACGAAAAAAGTGTCACTTCCGCTGCGAAACGCGTTAAAAATCTCCAGCGAAAAACACAACCCAAAAAAAAAAAAAAAAAAAAAACGTACAAGAAAACAAACAAAAAGTGAACCCAGCGAACAACACGAACAATGAATGGGGAAAACGTCCCGAGGAAGAATGGCATTGTCAAAACAGCTCAATACGCTGACAAAGGCACGCCTCAAGAATGATTCAAGGTCGCCGCAAAGATGGACCAGCTCTGATGGAGCGATGTGAGCATGTACAGACAAAGCTCGTCGAGGCCCTGGCCGCGGGTCTGATATGCGACAATCGCATCAATGTAGTGCTTGTAAGCGCGAGAATGACCGGAAGTAATGACCACGGGGAATGGTACGCCGCACTTTTGGAACACGTAGGACGCGAGAAGCCGACACAGGCGACCGTTTCCGTTCTCAAATGGATGCAACGTTATCACTTGAACAAACAGCCAGGCAGCAAGGCGGTAAGGCGCCAGCTTCCGAGTTGCAAAGCGCTCGTTAAACTGCTCAATGATCTTGCTCAGCGAAGCTGAAATGGTACCAGCTTCAGGAAACGAGTACTTTCCAGCGCAGCAGTGATGCTGGCGAAACCGGCCAGCTCGGATCGGGGCAGTCGTCTCGTCGCTGAGCGCGCCTTTCATCAGAATACGATGTGTCTCACATACGAGCTCGACCGAGAGTGGCTGATCTAGTGCTCCTTGCAAGTGACGCAACGCAAGAAGATGCTGCTGGAGTTGGTACAAGGAACGCTCGCTGCTGTGTTGTCCCTCCGAATGCCACAGCACAATCGCAGGAGATTCGAGAGCCAGAGGCGATGGTTGCTCCCAGAGCTCGTCCAGTAGAGCGTACGTCTCTTGCTCGCTCGTGCCTTTGGCGAGAGTCCCCTCGAGCTTGTTTGACAAATACACGACGGCTAGTGCGCGACTTTTGGCAAAAGCAGCCATGGACTTGTCATGCACCAGCGTCTCTTGCCATTTCGTCACATCCGCCCACATTTGGTGCATTCTGGCTTGAGGCTCCAACTCGTGGGAGCGAAACCACGCGGGAACGCGCTTGATGCACAGCCCACTTGTCCAAAATTCTGCAACAAGCCAAGAATCAATTGGTTTTTTCCGCGCCACAAAAACCCAAAGTCCCTCAGCCTGGATTCAACAGACCTGGCCATTGTGTATTGGTCGCCACCACGGAGTCTCCTTTACTCATGGAAGCTCTCTGAAAAGAAATAGCGAAGGATCGGGCTGAAACAAAGTGAGTGACATCATGTGCAGAATTGGCGCTTTGGCCATTTATTCTCTGTTATGATCAGAGATCGTTCCACGAAGATACGAGTAATGGGTTGATGATGAGAGTAATAACAAGGAAACAAGAGACTTCACTTATACAAAGCGACGAGAACATCAATCCATAACACCGCTCCTCACAGAAGCATCAACGCACACGTTTCACACACCACAACGCGATTTAAAATCGATGCAATGCCGTCGATTACGGAAGATACACCATCGCCCAGAGACAGCTCGCCGGGTCTTGACACAGCTGGACGCTCGAGACCACTGCAGCCGTTTCAGGATGGACGCCAACCAAGAAGAGAGTGGTGGCCGGAGCGCCAGATTGTTTCGTGAAAATGCCGTAGAGAATGCGCTTTTCAGAGTCGAATGCGACAATATCGCCGTTCGTGTAGGTGTAGTCTTTGACAGTGCCAATTTTCTTCAATGCTCCAGTGGCGGAATCGAGAGACATGAGCTGCCGCGTCGTGCTGGCGTCATCGAAGGTAAAGCAAAGCATAGAGTTGGTGCCTTGGTCAAAGGCCATGCTGTTGACATTGTACTTGTCTGGGATCTGGTGAGCAATCTGCCCGGTTGTCAAGTTGACGGCAAACAAGTCCGTCTCGAGGGTGCCATTGTTGCTGACGTCCAACTCGACCCACTGAATGCCGGCAGAGGGGTCAAATCCAGAGCTGCCACCCAGCAAGTCTGTCGAGGTGGTTGATGGGATGAGAGCCACGTTGCTGGTCACACCGGTGATTGGGTTGATCGAAAGAATGAAGTGGGTGGAATTGCCTGCTTCGCGCCCCATGGCAATGAGCCGATTTGTAAGGGGGTCAAAGTCGAACACTTGACCAACGCCAATGAACATACTCGAGACGAACGGGAGCGGCGTCTGAGAAACGACGAGTCCGGTGTTCATGTCCAGCCCAATCACGACCTGACCCGTCGCGTTTTGTCCAACGGCATAAAAGATGCTACTGACGGGATCCACCGCCGCCAGCTGCTGGGATTGGAGGAAGGGCACGGCAGGTCCGACCGTCGTGATGTTGCCCGTTTTCGGATCGATGCGCACCAAGTTAAAATTGGCGCCAATGCCATACAGGCCGGACGGAGGTCGCAGCGCAGCAGCAAAAGTAGCACCCGTGCCAAGCGTAATAGCAGCAATCATGCAGCTAACAGCAGCCAGCATGAGCGCAGAGCATGAGCGGCAAGTAGCCATTTTCTTGCAAATCTCGCAGTTTTGGTAAACAAACACAAAAAGCACACTGCCAACCCCTAAAATCGAGAACAAAATTGCCGGTCTTTTTTGAAAACAGCGGCAACGAAACGGGGCAAAAAAAAGCAAGACTGACGAGTGTCGTTCTTGTATTTTATTGGGGTTTTTTTCAAATCGGGACGAGCTCTGCTGTTTGGCGGCAGAAAAGCAACCAAGGCGGACACATGCTGGAGGTTGTTTGGTCTTAAAAACATGGTCTGTATTTCACTACGTAAAACCAATTTCACACATGAAAATGTTGAAGCATCGCAAAGAGTTTCAACAAAAAAGAGCAATGCAAGAAGAGCGACAGGGGGTGGTCGCGTGGGGATGAAAACCCCCAACTACAGACGAGGGAACATCATATCACCAGCAGATTATCGATTGGCATCCCGGGCGATAGTGGTCAGTCGTCGATGAACAAGGAACGAAGCGGCGCTCGAAGCGATACATGCGCCAAACATAATGTAGGCAGGCACGGATCGGGCGGCGGGACGCTCGAGCAGCGACAAAATAACCCCTACAGCACCGTTGAGCTTCAAGTGAGGCAAAGAATGGCACATCCAAGAAAAAGAGCAAGACCAAAAGGTATATAACGCCGTCTGCATGAGAGCAGTGGCTAAAAAGTTACCGGTGGCCGCCAAGGTCGAAACAAGGCCTTCGACGGAAGTCAGCGTGTGCACGGCGGAAAAGCCGTTATCCGAGAGTGTGTACTTGCAAACACCAAGGCCTAGATGCGCACGCAATGACACGTTGAGTGTGATATTGTTGACCAGAAACCTCAAACTCGAGCGGTTTGGCGAAGGTGGTCAATTTGGCGCAGAGCGGCACACACAACCCAACCCAACCCAGCCCAGCCCAACCCAACATTCAAACATTTCCACCAATGGCAAAAGTGCCAACTCCAAATCCAAGCAAAACAAAGTGCGCCATACCCATGATGGCAGCGGCGGTGATGCGGGTGGTGAGCTCGTCGGCGGTCACTCCAACAAGCTGCAAGACCGCCAACGGCGACAGGAAGGCCGGAGCGAGCAGCGCAGTCTGCACGGCGCCCGACGTCTGGATGAACTTGTGCAAGTCCTCTGGCAAGTGGTGTGGGTTGTCCGCCCCGAGCAGCCATTGCGCCTGGCATGTCCAAGTGCGAGTGCCCAAGCAAAACGGTCAGTATCTGTATGAAACCGCTCCCAATTCAACAAGTCAAACCTCCAACCCCCAACCCCCGCACCCATTTCCACAATCAAGCCTGTTTAAGCCATGGAGTTGATATATCGAGCATCTTGAGTGACAGTAGGTTGGCCGAGTGGTCGTCGTCGAGGCGTTTTGAACTCTCAATGCAAGACGCTCAGGCAGACCCAAAACCACCAAACCACCACCACCCCCTCCCAAAGCAAGACTCGCCTTGGTGTTGGTGCGCTGGCCAAGCAGCTTCTTGGACTTGCGCTTGCTCGCCAGAACATGGCCGGAGCCGTCGCTGCGCTCTGCGTCTTCGTCACTCGAGCTCATTGTAAATCAAATAGAAAAAAAAAAAAAAAAAAAAAAGGAGTGAGTTTGGCTTTTTGAAATTGAAGGAAAAAATCCGATTTTGAACCATTGTTTGTATTTTCAGACAAGATGGGGAAAAGTGTGGCAAGGGGAGAAGAAATAGAACATGCAAGAACACCCGGCTCTGACATGCAGCAGACACGCAACACAATACAAAACCAAAGCAATAAAAAAAAAACCAACGAAAAGGGGCGCACGAATGAAACAACAAACCAAATTCCGGTAAGGCTGGTGGCAAACAGGGATGAGCATGACACAGAGATAAGCAGAACAAGAACAAGAACAAGAAGAAGAGCAAGAAGAAACAGGCAAACAAATACAACAACTAGACACAGGATTTGCAAGACTGGTGGAAACCACTACTACAATCATTGGAGTTGGACATTCGGCGAGGAGCGACGAACAGTGCCAGCTCCCTTCTCCAAAAGCGCAGCGCCTTCGTTCAGCTTGACCTGGTCTCGCTCCACTTTGAGATCGCGGAAATACTCGATAATATAGTACTTCATGCGGCCCTGCTCGTACATTTTTCGGAAGACAGACGAGGAGGACGTGCCACCGCCTCGCACTGTGCCTCGGCCGTCCTTGGAATTTGCGTCGCCGAAATCGTCCGACTCGTAGGCGATAAGGCACATGTCCGAAATCGTGCGCAGGGTGCGCGCAATCATGCGCAGCTTTTCAAAGTTGATCATGCCGTCGACCTTGGATGGATTGCCTTCGTGGATAAAGACAAGATCCTTGATCAGGAGCGGGAAGAAGGGCGTCATTGGTGCGCTCGAGTCGGCCAGCAGCGCGCGATAGATGCCCATGTTGCGCGAGGGATTCATGAGCGCCTCCAGCTCCTTGAGCGACTCGGACACGCGCTTGGGGACCTTCTCCCAAGTCTCCTTCAGGCGCGTGCTGGCCGTGTTGGACAAGCCCGAGACGATGGCAAACAGCGAGTTGTAGTTCTTGAAGGTGCGCAGGTGCTTGCCGATCGCCACAAACGCCTTGATGACATCGACGCGACGCTTGACATCGCGCGTCATGACAATTTCGTTGACGACCCAAAAGTTGATCATGTTGAAGCGGTCGACAAACTTGTTGAGCGCGTCGGTCTGGGCGATACCGAGCTTGAACAAGTGTTCGACGTACTCTTGCACTTGAATGTCACGGAAGAGCTGCGAGTCGAGGATGGTCAGCTCGCGGGCCACATCCAAGGGCTCCATGTTGAGTAATTGACTCTCGCCCTCAATCGCAATTGACTCTGGAGCGGGGAAGCGCTCGGGATTCAAATTGTAGCGCAGATAAAAGCGGGCGTTGATGCTGAGGCTGGCAGCCAGGTTGTCTTGTGTTGGTCGTACCATGGACTGCTTTTCAGAAACAAACACTTGCATGAGAGAGTACTCGTTCTCGTGCTTGGCCTTGATGCCGAACTGCTCCACAGCCTGGACGACAACCTCTTGTGCGGTCGTGTTCTTGCGCACAAGAAGAAACTTGTGCGTCAGGTCGTGTCGATAAATCTTGATGACGTCCATGTCGCCTTCGGCAGCAGCTGCCTCAACCAGCGGCGAGGACGGGGACGGGGTGCCGCCGTTGACCATGGCCAGAGCGCCGCCCAGCGCGGTCGCAATGCCCTTCTCAGTGTCCTTGCCGCGGCCAAGGAAGCGACCAGCAAACGACGACTTGCGCTTGAAGAGATTTGCCATGGCTTTGGGGTCGGCATTGTCGATCGAGAGGGACTTTGTCAAAGTTTGAGTCTCGGCAGACTTTGGGACAAGGCCGGTGCTTTCCTTGGCGGAGGCCAACTGCCGCACCTCGCGGTTCATCTCATACTTGTTGAGATAGCCCTCGAACTTGGCAAGCGCATCAAGCATGGGCAGTTTCCCGGCAAAGTCGATCGCAGCATGGTTGTGCAGCCAGAAGAGCACCACGAACGCAATGACCTGAGCCTCCGAGCGGGAGGCTCCGTTCACCTGCTTCGTGCAAGCTGGCTGTGCGAGACGGGCGAGCAAGCGATTGATCACTTCCTCGCTCGAGATAAAGGTGCGGTAGGTCAGGAAAAAGTCTGAAACGTAAAACTTGTCCGAAACATGCTGCTCGTCCAACACGAGTCGCTCGATGAGCTTGTCCACTGTGGCCGTCACAATCAGCTCGTTGACGGTTTCGCCGGACGAGTCGGCGGCGGTCCGCTTTTCGAGAACGAGCACGACCTTGCCGCCTTCTTCGACGCGCGTCGTGTTGCTTTCAACCAGCTTCAAGATGCGCTCATACTCTTCCAACGAAACAGTGACGAGTTCACAGGAATCTTCGCGCGTCATGATGGTGGCATCCGTTCGGCGCACGCCCTCGACCACGAATGGTTGGTGGCCAAAGCACTCGCCCTCTTTGATAGTGCAGAGAATGTCGCCATCCACAACAACGTCGACCGAGCCGCGGATGACGGCAAACCACTGCGGGTTGCAGTACTCGTCCACCAAGTCAATAATCTGGTTGGACTCGGCAAACAGCCGCAGCGTCATGGCTGCGCACAGTTCCCGCCGCGCGGTCGTCTTGAGTGCCGCAAACGCGCTGAGAATTTCGAGGTCTTTGACAAGCGACTTGACTTCGTCGGGAGTGCGGTCTTTGGGCGCCTTGTCGAGAACAAGTCGCACTGTGTCTTGCAGGAGCGACGCGGTGGTGCTCGTCTCGCCATCCGTGTCCTCGTCCTCGTCGCCAGAAGGGCCGGCCGAGCTGTCGCCTCCGGACAGCCCACTGCCACTCGCCGAGACGATGGAGCGATTGAGCCCTCTGCGAACCATCTTGGGCTTGCCCGAGGAAGACGAGCTCTCGTCAAGCGAGACGGCGCGCAACGACGACCGTCGCTTCATGCGTGACGAGCCTTCCGAGCCATTCTCGCCGTCCACGCCGAGCATGCCCGCAGCTCCGCCACCACCGGGAATGAGTTGCTGTGGGCTGACTGGCGCCGGGCTATTGCTACCTTCTGAGGCGTGGTCTTCGCTGTCCAAGCCGTCGCTGTCGGTGACAATCAGTGTGAGCCTTCGCGACATTTTGTTTGTATGGGTCTTGTTGCAGGCTGCTTGAGTTGTGTGCACTGGAGGGTGGGGGCTTTTTTTTTTTGTTCCAAAGGGAGGGTTTTGTCGTCCACCGCTTTGTTTTTTGTTTTCCTTCTTGTTTTCCTTTGTATGCTCGTCGGTAGTCAAGCGCGGGGGTAGTCAGACTGAGAAGTGTAGTCAGGCCAGGTTCAAACCAGAACAAAGTAGCGAAACTTGTTCGGTTGTTTTGGTTGCTCTGTTTGTAAGGAACACACACACACACATTGAGAATGCATGTGAGTTTTGCATTGTACACACTGCAGTTCAGTTCAGCCCAAACACACTGCCAGGTAGGGAAATAAGGGAATAAGGTGGGAAACCCAAAAAAAAAAAAAAAAAGTGTCATGATTTTTGCCCACACAAGACAACACGCAGCCCCAAGCCTCGGACTCCTCCACCCTTTACCTCCCCCCCTCACTAAGGTGTTGCAAGGACGGGCGCCATCATCACAAGCGCAGCAGACGTTGCATCAAAATTGAGAATACCACAAATCAAAAAACCGATATTTTCTTTTCTTTTTCTTTTTTTTTTTTTTTTTTGTAGTTTTCTCGCTTTTGCCTCGGCTTGTTGTTGTTCACGCTTCTTTTTGGTTGTCTCCCGCCACAGCCGAGCGGTGAACCAATGAAGAGCTCACAAGAAGCAGACAAGCGACCAAAAAGTCATGCTTGCAAACCCAGCAGCAGATCTTTGATAAAACTGTGGTAAAGATCTAAAATCTAAAAAGCTTCAAATCTTGTCGGTTTTTTTTTTTTTTTTTTTCCTTTACAACCGAATATTTTTTATTTTTGAATCTTTTTTTTTTTTTTTGGCAGTGACAATTGAACTTGATTCAAAGCGAGATTGGCAGCAACGGGGCGGCGATGGCAGTCCGGAACAAACCACCCGAGGCGGGGGGCCCAAATGACCAGCTGTCGAAGGCCATGCACGCGACTCGGCCCCCACTGGCCGCGATGCAGGCGACCACAGAACTAGGTCTCCATTGAATTTCAAGCCCAACTTGTTTTTTTTTTTTGTTTTTTTGTTTTTTTGTGCCGCTCGGCTTTATCGCACGTTTGCGCGGCCACTGTCGCTCCGACTCCGCACGTGTGTGCAGCAGCACAGCGCATGTGTTTCCGTGCAATGCTCGCCGCACTGGCAAGACGCCAGCGCACATCAACAATTGTGTGCGGTACAAAAATACTACTGATTTTTCTTTTCATATTCTCATTCAAAATCCAACGAAAAAAAAAAAACTTACAAAAAAAAAAAAAGAGTGGATTTCCGTCGATACGGTTTTTGTTTTTTTTTTTTTTTTTTGTTTTTTTTTTTTTTTTTTTTGCTTTTGGTCAAGGTCGAGCGTTGAATGTGTAAAATAGCAGGTCGCAAACAGTTGGAACTCGAAATCTGCTCGCTAATGAAGAATGAATGCTCGATCAGTGTATGTCATTTTTACAATTGAAGAAGGTGAAGAAGGGGGGGGAAAAAACAAAGAGAGATGGGTTGCTAAATTTCAAACGTGAACATCACTCGCCACAAATCACAGAATCAGTGAGCATCACTAGCACTAGGTTATCTGCAACAGCTGGTGCCGGTCGGTCGTTGCTGTCATTTTCAACTGACTCATTGTCATGTCATGGAGCGGCGCGCGTGCAGTTATTTACTGTTCTTCGTCATCCAGATCGCAGTCGGGAAAGTCACTGAAATCGCGGCATTTTGCCACCAACAAGGACACAACCCACGAAGGTGTCAAGCGGGCTTGAAGTGAGCTGTTGCATTGCTGCGAGTGGGTGGTAATGCCGATGACGATTCCACGAAGCCTAAGTGGAAGGTCAATCACCCAGCAAGATCCAGAGTCTCCCGGACCGACGATCGGCTCAGCGGTGGCTCCGAGTGGTTCGACCATAACGTGTCGGTAAGATAGATGCGCCACACGACCTCGCGAAAACTGCGTCCTGGCTCCAAAATTAGTAACGACGATTTCGCCTTGGTTGAAGATTTGAAGGAGCTCCTGGTAAAATTGAGTTGCGTTGGCCGGGAATTCAGCACGTCCAATCTCGGTCACGACATTGGCAACAAATGGTTGTGTTGTCGTCACGTTGCACCAGCGCGATGTCAACGTTGTTGTTGTGGTTGACGTAACCGTTACCGATTGGCACAGTCAAGTCGAGGTCAAAGCGAGCATTTACATGGACCGGATCGCGCTGGTCTGTCGCTGCAAGCACGTGCGCGGCCGAGATGCCCATTAGCGCAGGCGCTGTAATGATGCCGAGTGTGCCGAATTCCATGGAATAGCCGTGATCATTGTGCCTCCGGAAAGCACGCGTACTTTGTGCCGTGCTTGAGTCACCGACATCATGGCAACTGGTTGAAAGTTCTCGGGCGTCAAGTTGTAAACAACGATGTGATCACGGTCTGGAATCTCATTGGCGATTGCGTCGAGTTTGGCCTGGAGGGCAGTATTGCGAGTGGCGATTTGGATGCCTGGGCTGCCGAAGTTGTCGCGCCGGAAGCTGATGGAATCAATCGCAGATTGGCTACTCTCGTCGATGAGCGTATCTTCAAGGCGGCGGTAGGTGGGCGAGACATGAGACGACGAAGCTCGAACAAGTGCAGCCGCCTCGCGCCTCGTTTGCGGCAGGTCATGCCGGCGCTTGTAGAGACGGTCAAGCGCAGCGTAGAGCTGGGCGCCAATCGTCCCTTTCTTGACCGACGGCTTCTTGTTGGAGTCCGGGCCAAGAAACTGCAATGCTGTGGCAGTGATTTCAGTCGACTCCAGCAGCAGAAGCTCGCGCCACGTCAAGTCGACCTGTTGCTTGTATTCAAGCGCCCAATCGCGCACTGTGCGCCAATCGTCGACGTCTTCCAGGAGAGCGGGCTCAGAAAGCGATGTTCTGAAACCGAATACGCTCATCGAAAAAGCACAAAAACGAGTGGTTTAAAAACCAAAAGCACATTCAATGTCTGAGCTTGTATTGATGAAGCATCGGGCTGCTAAGCGATTTCTGAGGGAAATTCGACGCCGTGTAAAATCGCACTCACTGATCGCCACCAGTCGCGTGCGCGACTGACAGTTCGCACCTCGAAATTTGCTCGCTAATGGAGAATGATGTGTCGTTTTACAGAATAGTGCTGATGATGACGAAGATGATGCGAGCTGTGCAATGACGCGAGAATTCCATGCTTAGTAAACACCAACAACAACGAAAAGAACAACGGCTGACTTGAAGGATTGGCAAAACGATTTGGAGGTGTTGTTCCCCGTCCTTGCTCCAGATGGTAGGAAGACCACGCGAATCCCCAACAAGCTGCACGACATCACGAGAGTCAAAGAACGACATGTTTGCTATTGAATCTTGAAAGAGAGACGCACAAAAACAAAGAAAGCAGGGGCAGCAGCCACTCCCAAAAAAAAAAAATCTTAAGCATGAACGAAACACCACGAAAAAAAAAACACTCACACACATACACACAGGAACGGCAGGATCACGCACCATAACACACAAAATACAACGACCAAGGCAAGGACCAGGAAAGAATTCCGCCCCGAAAAACGACTCGAGCAGGTGGCAGATGGGGAAAAGCTGACGGATTCACCAACAAAAAAAAAACGAAACGGAAAAAGAAAACAATCACGGAATAAAATCTGCCAGTGAAAGTGTCGAAAACCGGAGTAGAACCAATGTAGCCTTCAATAATAATGCCAACTATCGCCGTGGGACATTAGGCTTGGGCAGCATGGGCGGGGGACCGCCTGCAGGAAGCGGTGGAGGAGTGCCACTCGAAACCGCTCGGGCAAGAGTTGGCTTGGGTCCGGTTGGCCGTGGTGCACCACTGACGGGTGGTGGCAGGGTAGGCTGCGAATATGAAAAGACAGAGTGAACAGGCAAGTGAGTCACGAGGAAACGCGGGTGGCGGCATGCCAGCGGAAAAACAAAATGGAAAGGATGCAAACACAGCACGACAGCCAACCACAACCATGCACATCAGCAGCGAAAATCAATCCAATACCTTGCCGTTGGGGCTTGGGCGAGGTGGGCCGCCAGCTGCAGAGGCTCCGGAACGGGAAGGAGCCGCATAATGCGTTATGGGGACAGAACCGTCTGAATTAAGAGCATTTTCAACAGCTGCGCGGGCAACGATCAAACAGTTACAAAAAAGGGGGGTTGATGAAAAAGACGGAGTGAGAAGGGGCTTCTGACAACATCGAAAGCTCGCGGAATCGGGAAACAAAAACAAAATAGTTCAAACATCTCACCGTCGTTCACGCCGCCACTTGGGAACATGGATTCGAGCTGGAGCTTAATGTTTGCAAACGTCGGACGATCTGCTGGCTTCCATTGCCAGCACTGGAGCATGAGAGCGTAGACCTCGTCGGGGCAGCCCTTGGGCTTGGGCATGCGATACCCAGTCTCAATCTTGTCCAACACTTGCGAAAGTTCCACTCCTGGATACGGGGTTTCACCGTAGGTGGAGAGTTCCCAAAGCAAGACACCGAAAGCTGCGAAGCGGAAGAAGACGAAAAAAATGAGTTCAAGGCAAAGCGTCAAACAAAACAAAACACACACAAGGAGATCCAAGACTCACCCCACACATCCGACTTGGTGGTAAAAACGTTGTACTGCAGAGACTCGGGAGCAGTCCACTTGATGGGGAACTTTGCGCCTTCGCGAGCAGTGTACTCGTCTTCGACCAGACGAGACAAGCCAAAGTCGGCCACCTTAACAAGGTTGTTTTGGCCGACAAGGCAGTTACGAGCTGCAAGATCGCGATGAATAAAGTTATCCTTCTCAAGGTAAGCCATGCCCGACGCAATCTGGCTGGCCATGTACATCAAAGTCATGGCGTCCAGCTTCTTGCCAGCCTCGCTTCGCAAATAGTCCAACAAGTTGCCATTAGGCATAAACTCGGTGACTAAACGGATGGGGAGAATAAGAAGGCAACCAAAGCAAGAGAGCAGAGAGTTAGTGCATGGTTTTGGGGCTCCACTCCAAAAAAAAAAAAGCATTCACAAAAAAAAAAAAAAAAAACTCATCAAAACATACCAATATAGAAAGGGGCCTCTTGAGTGCACACGCCGACAAGCTGCACAAGATGCTCGTGTTTGACCTTCTTCATGATGGCGGCCTCTTGCAAAAAGTCCTTGACCTCCATCGTCTCCTTAAGCGTCTTGACGGCCACGTGAGCGGACTCCTTCCATCGTCCTTCGTAGACATCACCATATTGGCCCGCGCCGAGCTTGCGGCCGAGCTTGATTTCTGCCTTATCGATTTCCCACTTGTCGCCGCCGCCGTGCTTGAGACCGTAGACGGTGGGCTTGTCCTTTTTGAGGACGGGGTGCTTGAGGGGCGCGACCAGGCCGTCTGCGTTCTTGGAGTGGTGCTTGACGAGGTCTTGCATGTTGTTAAACACATGCTCGGGCGTCACGTACACGGTGTCGCCTTCGCGCGTGACGCGATAGTGGTACAGCTTGCCGTCGTACTTGACCGAGATTGAGTACTCGCCAGGAGTGCTCTCGCTCTCGCGCACCAAAAAGCTGCCATTAATACCACTGCTGAGCAGCACTTCTGCTGCTGGCCGACCAATCTTGCCGTGGAACCACGGGTTGCGCTCAATGCTCTGACCGGGGGCAATGTAGTTGCTCGGGATCATGCCGCGGGCGCCCGTCTTAATGTTTGTTGCGCCCCACCAGTTCGGGTCGGTCTGGTCGTACACGTCGAAAATGTCGCCCTTGACAATCGACATTTCGTCCGAGCCGGCGTTGGCATTGTAGTCGTACATGGCCTCCCATTGCGACGAAGCGGCCTCGGGGGTCGGGATGGATGCCTGGCGCTCTGACGGTAGTCGCGCATTATGAGCGTTCGAGGTTCTGTTTTGACACAGGAAGGAAGAAAGGAGGGAGGGGTGGAAGGGGGCAGTGTGAGTGAACGAGTTGATTGGCATTGGCGCTTTTTTTGTTGCTTTTTTTTGCTTTTTTTTTTTTGGTTGCTCAGTGAATGCTTACCTCAAGCTTCCTGTGTTTGGCGATTCTGCACACGCACACCAACACAAACAAAGACGCATAACAAGCGAGAGACACACACCAGTGATGATGAGCAGCCAATAAAAATAAAAATGCAACCATCCATCAATCATAAATAAATAATAAATAAAAATAATAAATAATAAATAAAAATAAATCCATGTTGTGGCGAAGATGGCTTTTTTTTTTTTTTTTTTTTGGAAGCCTTTTTTTGGTTTTGCTTTTCTTTACCTGACCGAGTCGGGTGAGTGAGATCGTTGGTGGACTGGCTCTTGTTACGCGGTGAGAAGCCGACATCAGACCCGTCCTGGCAAGAGCCCCAGAGCAGCGAGAGACGGCACGGCAGAACGGACAAGCAGAACCAAGCGGAGTCAGTTTTTTGTTTTTACGGGCAACAAGGCAAAAACAAAAACAAAAATAAAAATAAAAAGTCAGGGTTAAAAAAGACCGAACGCATAGGATCAGGCTCACTGCGATGGCTATCAAAAGGGGGTGGTCAAAACCCGATTTTGTGAAAAATACAAAAAAAATCAATTTCCCCCTTCGCCAAAGCGGACGACGCGCGCCATGCTCACCGCCCCCACCCCCAACCCCCAGCTCAGACAAGCAATGGACGGTCGTGGAAGCCAACCAGCAAGCGACAAGTTGGTAGGGAAAGGCAAAGTGGGGCGACAGGGCGAGGAACAGAAAGCCACCACGAGCACAAAAACCAAAAAAAAAAAAAAAAAAAAAAAAAAAAAGAACAATCACAAGAAAGCAAAAAAAAAAAAAAAAAAAAATCATTCTGTGACCGCAGCCCCTTTTTGTATAGATTTGCATTGGAAAGCAAAAAAAAAAAAAAAAAAAAAAAAAAAAAAAAAAAAAAAACGAACTCGATTTTTGTCAGTGTGTTTGAACCATCATTGAGGTTGATCCCGGCCCTTGCTCGACTGGCAGGCCACTGCTCTGACTGAGGGCCTGAGACGCGCGCGCTGGCCAATTCTTGTTGCTGCTGCTGCCCAAACGAGCTCCCCCCATTTCATCAAGTCGAAGACGAGCCGCAGAGCGAAAGAAAAAAAAAAAACGGCAATACTCAGTTTTTTGAGCCTTTTTTTTTTTTTTTTTTTTTTTGTGGATTTATATTTTGGGGTTCGTTTTTTTTTTTTTTTTTTTTTTGTTTTTTGTGATTACCCTGCGTGGCGGCAACGAGGAAGGCGAGTCGACGCCCTTCTTCGGCTTGCTGCTTTTGGAGCCCATGAAGCGAAGCTTGTGCGAGGTCGAGAAGAGAGAAAGAAGAAGAGGAAAAAAGAGGTGAGTTGAAAGAGTGAGAACTGAACAAAGAAAAAAAAAAAAAAAAAAAGACTGCTGGGCTTGTTGACTGGGTTTGGCTTGGAACAGGTCGAAAGAAGGTACAGATTTGGGGAGAGAGAGAGAGAAAGAGAGAGAAGGAAAATACTGACGACTGAGCATGAAAAATGGGAGGTGTTGGGCTGGCGGAGGAGGTGGAAGGGGAAAAACCGAGAAATGGAAGCGAGCAGCAGCTCAAACGAGATTAGGTCTGGGGTGCAACGAAGCATCCAGTCCAACAGACAGGGGGAATTGGCGGATCAATGTCCACTATCAGAGAGTGCACATATGTTACGGAAGAACGGCAGCAGCAGCGGGGGACTGTTCACCGACAAGCGTCTGAGCAACATTGATTTGCACCTGCCAAACCCTGCTCATCTTACATCAGTCTCTCTCCCTCTCTCTCTCTCTCTCCCCCTTGCGTTTGTGCTTTGTCCGATTGTTCAATAGAATATCACATCCTGCTCAGATGGAATACCCAGCCAGTCATTTTTTCCGAGCACTTGTTCCATGTCTGACTCCCAGCCAAATGGCAACGGCTCGGACGAGACGACCCCATCCCCGTCCATCGTCTCACCGCAACCGGTCGTCGCTGATGGAGCAGACCCCCTCACCCATGCAGTCTTGGCAGTCCCACCACCAGCAGCAGCAGCGGGAACGACCTCTGCTCCGGCATCACGACCAATCTCGCCTGCTGCGCCCGTTTCCAATGGCTCAGCGCCAGCAGCAGCAGGCCGATCCCGCAACGCCGAGTTCGAAGCGCTCCTCGAAGCGCCCGTCATTGACATTGCCAAGCTCCGCGAGCTCAGCGTTGGCGGGATTCCAGAGACGCCTGGCACGCGATCGCTTGTCTGGAAGGTAACAGCAACCCTACTTCCGGACTGTGCTCCATCGAGTCATCGGGCAGTGTCGCACTCATACTCATTTGAATGTTGGTGAGACTAGTTGCTGCTCGACTTTTTGCCGCCCGACCGAGAGCGCTGGCCAGCCGTGCTTGCTGGACGACGTGCACTCTACTCGTAAGTCGTCGCTTCAATTGCTCAATTGTTGGCGATTGTACCGAATCAAACAAAAACCTCATCCATTGATATTTTGCATTGGGGCATGTAGAAATTTCTTGGACGAGGTCATTGTCAACCCGTACGCAGCGACGGCTACGGCCCAGAGCGACCATCCGCTCAACGACAACGCGGAGAGCAAGTGGGGCGAGTTTTTCAAGGACAACGAAATGCTCGAGCAGATTGACAAGGACGTGCGACGAACCCTGACCGACATTAGCCTGTTCCAGAGCATCTCGCATGTGCCACGTCCGACCTCCAAGACGGGCACTGGCATTACGATGGAGTCCCTGTGCGCACGGGTTGACCGCGCATGTCTGTCGACCACCCACAGCGAAGGTGGCGTCAAGAAGAAGGCATCGACATCGTACACGCCCCAAGCCAAAAGCAAGCCCGTTGCGCTCTTCCAAGACGATGACGATGACGACGACGCTTCCCTGTTTGGCGGCAGCTCGACGTCCACTCCAACCAAGCAAAAGGCGGCCAAAACAGCCTCTGCGGACTCTGCCCCGTTCAAAAATGCCGTCCTCGCAGCGCTGATTGCTCCAGTGGACGATCCCAAGACTGCGCAGGCGCTCGATGCGCTCGATCTGTCTCGAAGCAGCGCCCTCAGCTCGAGCACAAGCAGCCTCTCCTCCTCGTCGACAGAGCTCTCAAAGTCAAACACAGAGTCTGACCTGATGACTCGTGGCGCTGGTCACCAGGAGGCGCACTGGGAAGTGGTGGAGGTGAGCGTACTTGGTGTTGTTTTGTTTTTCTCGGGTCAAACAAAACTCTTTTAATGCTCACTCCCACCTTTCTGCCTCTTAGCGAATTCTCTTCGTATTTGCCAAGCTCAATCCAGGCATTGCTTACGTTCAAGGAATGAATGAGATTCTCGGGCCTTTGTATTACATTTTTGCCACCGATCGATCAAGCGAGTGGGCTGGTGAGTGATGTTGCATCACTGTCTCTGTCGTAACTATATGTGCTGGCGAATCTCATCACATGTTTTTGATCTGCTCGGCTTTTGCTTCAATGTGTGTGTGTAGATCACTGCGAGGCCGACGCCTTCTTTTGCTTCACAACCATCATGGCCGAAACGAGGGACAACTTCATCAAACATCTCGATGACACGGTTGCTGGCATTGGCGGTTCGATGAAACAGTTGATGGATCTGACGCTCGCTATCGACCCCGTGCTTCATGCAGCGATGGTATGATTGGGAATTGTGTGTTTTGATGGTGTAGTAGGGATGGATGGCAGCCGCTGAATATTTCGCGTGATTCAACAGGTCAAAAAGAACGTGCAACCCACCTTCTTTAGCTTCCGCTGGATTACATTGCTCTTTTCGCAAGAATTCAAATTGCCGGACGTCTTCCGATTGTGGGACTCGATTTTCGCGCACAAACTTCGCTTTGGATTCGTCCTGTTCATCTGTGCCGCCATGATTGTGTACGTCCCACAAACAAATGTTGGTGGTGGAGTGTTCAGAATATCTTTCAGCCTTTGTCTCATGCGTCTGCCGTGTCTTTGGTCTTACTGTGCTTTCGTAGATCTGTGCGCTCTCGACTTTTGGCGGGCGAGTTTGCCGACTGCATCAAACTTCTTCAAAACTACCCACCCGAAATTGACATTCGAACCATCACCACGCTGGCTGAACGGCTGGCAATCAAGTGGCCCCAGTTCCGCCCACAGTTTATCTGAAGCGCTGTCGTTCATTTTTTCAAAGCACCCCCCACACCAACTTTGGACGGGTGCGTGTCTGTATTATCATGCAAACCATTCATTTGTTCGAGTCTGTATTCAAACAAAACCATTTGATGTAAGAGGTTCAGCAAAGACCCAAACTTGGATCAAGCTTGCCTACTGCTGTGTACTCCTCCTCTACTTGCGCAGGGGAAAGGTTCGTCGAATGTACTCGACCGATGAGGGCGGCAAATATTGCTCGTCGCCCATCACCACAAATGTGGGATTGCTGGTTAACATCTTGGCAGCAACGGCCATAACATTGGCAGGCGTCACCTTGTCAATCTTGTCGCAAATTTCGGCAACAGACACGGACTTTTTAAAGACTGCCTGGTGACGGAGAGCATCGTCAAGAAGCAGAGGACGGGACTCGTACGCCATGAGCAGCAGCGACTTGACTTGGTTCTTGGCTCGCTGCAACTCTGAAACTTGAATGTCGCGAGAGACGCGGAAAGCCTGGTAGGCGAGAATTTGCACGGCAGTTTCGGCGTAGTCGGGCTGGCACATGATGTGGAGAGAGAACGCGCCCGTGTCATAGTACGAGCTCAGAATGGCAATCGCATTCTCCACCTTCGGGTGGGCGTGCAGCACATCGGCGTACAGGCGGGACAGGACTCCCTTGCCAGGGCCGCCAGCAGAGAAGGTGTTGCCGCCGCCCAAGATGACATGGAGCAATGCGAGCTCGGCCCATTCCTCACTGGTGCAGCCAGGAATTTCAAATCCGAGCATGAGCTGGACAAAGTTGCGGAAGAGCGGGTTGGTGTGAGGCGGATGGCGGATGAAGGCAAACCCGCCAGAGTACCGCGCCGCGCGTTCACGCGTGACGTCGGCCAGATCTTGGGGTGGGGTGACAGTCGCCGCGCTGGAGGGTGGAGTGGGCACTGGCTCTTGCCCTTTGAGAATTTGCTCCAACTCCGCGGCCGATGGAGGGTGAGTTGGAAGATTGGCAAAGTGGCGCGACACAAGCTCGACGACCTCGGAATGCTTCATCGAGCCCAGCACACCCACGGTCGTGCGCGGGGCAATGATGTGGCTTCGTCGGAAGGCGAGAAGTTTGTCGCGTGTCATGAGCGGCAAGCGGCTTTGCGGGCAGTTCAAGCCTGCGGCCAGCGCACTTCCGCCAAAAGCAACTTCGTGGAATTTGTCAATAAGGATGCGATCGTGCAGATCAGGTGCTGTCTTGTACTCGAACTCGATTGTCTGGCGAGCGAGTTCAACCTGCGAGTTGCCAGTCAGGCCAAACAGATGCAAAGGGGACCGGGGGCGGGGCGAGAATGGGTGCAGGGAAGAAATCATCCTCTCAGGGAACGAATCTCTCTCTTTCTCTCTCTCTCTCTCTCTCTCTCTCGATACACAGTAGAAACGAGCAAAAACAACGACGCATCGACAATTGGTACTCACCTCATCTTGAGTCAGCTGAGGGTTGCACACAAGGTCGCCTACAAGGTCAATCAGCTGCGGCAACTCGCTGCTGAACGAAATGGCACTATAAACCACATTCTCTCGTGATGTAATGCAGTGTGGGTTGGTACCGAGAGCTTCCGTTTCACGCTCAACGTCCTCTGCGGAACGGCGCTTGGTAGACTGCAAAAGGCCAAAGTGAAGGAACAACGATGAATGAAATGTTAGGTGGAGCAGCGTTTCAGCAGATCAACCTCACTCCACACCATAATTCCACATTCGCGACAAGAGGTAAAAGAGGACAGACATGACTGGACACGACGATGCGCTAAAACACTTACACGGCATGCCAAACGGTCCAAAAAGTGACTCGCTCCCAAATACTCCTCTGTCTCGTAACGGCAGCCAGTGTGAACAAAGGCACCGACGGCAGAAATGTGACCAGCCGCTTCAATTGATACCACCCGAAGGCCGTTGGGAAGGACGGTGCACTGCGCATCACACAAGAGGGGTGAAACAATTTAGCAAACACAGAAAAACAACAACAACAAACAAACAAAACTCCAGCGCTTCTCTTCCCACCACCAGAACCCCGATCGTCTGTGCAAAGCTCTGTACCTGTGCAGGTGACTGCAATCCAGATGATGCAGCGACATACTCTGGCTTGGGGGCGTTGGGCCATGCTTCCGTCAGTGGGATGGAGAGCATGCTCGAAGCGGTCGCTGGTGCAGACGTTGACTTTGCGCGCATGGCCGTGCTCAGGCTTGCGTTGTTGGCAGTGGCAGACAGCATTGACTTCATGGTCGCCAGTGCGCGCTGGCCTTCGGGCGTCTGCTCTGCTGCAGCACGAGTGGTCACTGAGCGTCCAGCAGCAGGAGCCATGGCAATGGGCTGGGCAGCGACCCCAGCGCTCCGTGCGGTGGCGGCGCTGATGCTTGGTGCACTGCTGTGCGTGTGCATGGCGCGCACACTCGTCCGAGCGGCAGACGCCACTGCGATCGAGGCGAGACGCAGACGGAGCATGGCTTTGTGTGGTTTTGATAGCGAAGCGAGACCTGAGCGAGATCACGACCAGTTCGGTCAACAAACGCGAAATCGGTGAGTGTATGTTGCAAAGTTGAGCTTGGGGGAATTGGACGAGTGCAGCACCATCGCAGGTCACGGTGGGGAAAGCCACAAACGACCGCCAAGAGAAAACAGCCGCTTCTTTTTTTTTTCTTTCTTTCTTTTTTTTTTTTTTTTTTTTTTTGGATTTTGGATTTTGACTTGATTCTTACCAAAATGACGACTGAGCGCGGCGAACTTCTGAGAATCGGTCGCAACTCCGTTGATATGCGAGGGAGTGTATTTGACATCGTTTCCGTGAGTTTTGCAGACTGGAACGGGTGGATGTGGGAGTCGAACAGAGGGTGGGAATAGGCTTTCGCTCGTTTTGCAGCAAGGCGACTTTGAAGTGCTCAAAGTCAATGATCGACCCGAATTTCCGCCGAGGAAAGAGCAAAGATACGATTGAAAATATAAATTCACATTGTTTTATCAAGGTGGAGGTTTGGATTTTGGGCCATGTGAAGCTGTACGAGGCATGGCGGTTTTTTGGCGACTTGTCGGGTCTGATTTCCGCTCTCGTGCTTGATCAAATCGCGCCGCGTTTGACTTGCGAGAATGCCGATACATGTGGGTTGTTGGATAATATGAATTGAACTGGTTGGAGGGAGCAGTTTAAAAGTTATGGAAAAGAGTGTAAACTGGAACAAACCATGCACGCAACTGTGTTACCTGACAGAGCACTTCCTCCACAACCGACATGCCTCGTATGAGAATCCCCTTCGCCCATCAAAACATACGAAACACGTGTTTGAAAATATAGACAATATTACAAATACATCATACGAGAGACGACACGGGCAAAACGCTTTCGGTCGAACAGAGATCGAGCTATAAATCCATCAACTCGCATTAAATCATGTATTCATCAACACAGATGCACAAGAACGCCATCAAATCACCATCATTTGATTAAACTTAGTTCTTGTGCCCAGAAGGAGACGATGAAGAGGCTGCTGCTGCTGAAGCATACTCATCACGCAACTGCTCGTACCGCGCCAACTCTGCCATGGTGACAGATGGCTTGATGCTGGCTATGGCAGTGCTGAAATCTTCTAGAATAACAGTGACTGGCGAGACTTGGTCAATTCCTTCTGCTCCGTAGCCGAAAACAACAAAGCAGAATGAAGTCAGCACGGCGGCTCCTCGCCTCAACAATAACGAATAAATACCAGCCCTACCTGCTCCACTTTCAAGCTGAATGATACGGCGACGCATGGCAGACATCATGGCGTCCGAGCAGACGGCATACAAGTCGGCTCCGGTAAAGTTACGAGGGCACAGTCGCGCTACGTCCAGCAGCTGCAGATTGGGGTCGAGATGAAACTTGCGAGTGAGTGCTCGCAGCACTGGTTCCTGCGACTCTGGCTCGCCGCTGATACCGAGATAAAGCAAGCGGTCAAAACGACCTGGGCGGAGCAGTGCAGGGTCGATCAAGTCTGGCCGGTTGGTCGCGCCGATGACAAATACGTTCGTGTTGCTCTGCATTCCATCCAGCTCGGCAAGGAGTTGCGAGACAATGCGATCCATCACGCCACCACTGTCCCCGCTTCGTCCACGATTGGGAGCGAGCGAGTCCAATTCGTCAAAGAAGATGACGCACGGCTTGCAGCGCCGCGCGCGCTCAAACACTGCCCGAATGTTCTTCTCGCTCTGTCCGACATACATGTTGATCAATTCCGGGCCTTTGACACTGATAAAGTTGAGCGAGCACTCGGTGGCGACTGCCTTTGCCAGCAGCGTCTTGCCAGTGCCAGGCGGGCCGTAGAGAAGAAGACCGGAGCGTTGGAGTCCTCCAGCAAACAATTCTGGGCGCTGCAAAGGGAGTTGAATCGTGTCGAGAATGTCTCGCTTGACGGCGCCCAGCCCACCAACGTCATCCCAGGTCACGTTGGGGATGGAGGCAGTGGCACCCGCATCACCTGCACCGCCCACAACGCGCGAGTTGAGTGCACCCAAAGCGGCTCCAAAGTCCGATGCCGTAAGGCGCAGCCCCGATAGAACAATCGCGCGGTCGATCTGCTCGTGGCTGCTGATGCCATCGGTCGTTGGAGAGCTGAACCGGCTAGTTTCACGGATTTGCTGATTGGACAAGAGACTCGTAAATCGGTCGGTTGCACGGCATGTGGCGAGCCAAACGAGTCGGCAAAGGTCTCGCGGGGACGCGCCCGCAGTGTTTTTCGCGATTGCCGACAAATCGACGTCCGCAGCAACCCGAGAACGTACCACTTGCGATACTCCTGCACCAAGTGCCAGGTGCGGAATCAGAGCTTCATCCATGCTCTCGAGCTGGTCCTCAACCGGAGCAAACTCGGACGCAGTGCACAAATCGGACAAAATGGCTTGTCGCTGAGCCATTTCTGGCAGGTCGACGTGCAAATCTTGCACGAAAACATCCCGAATATCGTTCAACACCGATTCTGGCTTCCCAGTGCAGCTGCCGATGAGCAATTTCGAGCCGCCGGTTGTTGTCTGGGCGAGCCATTGACTGAGGAGATTGGCCGCTGCGGGCCACACGGCTTCGTGCGCAGAAGCATGCGCTGCCATCCCGCCAGAGCGCTGTTGTCGAACTTGCGCGTCGCGCTCGACTGAGCGCAAAAGGTGAATGTGGTCCAGCACGGTGATCGCAGGCCCAGCATCGCTCGCCTGATCCAAAAACAGAGTCAATTGTTGAAGTGCCTGCGCTTCCGACACGTCGCTGCCTGATGCAAGCGCGCGGCAGTCAAAGACGGCCAAGTAAACGCCCATGGCACGAGCGGCAGTGGAAAGCAACGTAGATTTACCAACACCCGAAGCGCCATGCACGAGAAGCGCAGAGTTTTGGCGGTGCTGGAATGTGAATCTTGCCAGCTCGAGAATCCGAGAAAAGGTGTCTGCTTGACCGACTGGAGCACAGGCACGCGTCAACTCTGACCCACGCCAGTTGTCGCCGCAAAGGGCACGAGCCAGCTGCGAGGTTTCAAAGCGCGGACAAGCAAAACCTTGCGCAGAAAGATGGCTCACAAGCCGAGTGCGCTCGACGTCAACCCAAACGGAGTGGTCAGGCTGTGCTGACGACGGCGCTGTCAGCTCGTTGACAACGAAATGCAAATGGCGTGGACCGGGCAATTGTGGCGCCTGCTTTGACTCGATGCAAACTGAAAACACATCTCCTCGAGCGAGCAGGCGAGGAATTGAAAAGAAGGCAACAAGGGCTTGGTCTCGAGCAGCGACACGGGCGTCGCGGTCGGCGGGAGAAAACGTCTCGGTACTGGCGTGGAGTTCGGCGATGGTAGCGGTGGCTGCAAACTCTGGCTCTTGCGCCACAGGAGTAATAATGACAGATTGCCATTGATCTGGTTGTACGAAAGGGAAGTGGCGAGGCGCCCCGCTGTTCGACGCGTTTGTCAAATTGAACAACAGCCCAAAGGACATGTACGCCAAGTTGTCCTGCCACAAATGTCCCACTGGAGCGCAATTCGCTGCTGCGGATCGAAGTCCCAGCACCGATGGCTTCGCCACGGGATGTACAGAGATGAGACGGGTGATTGTAGGCTGCGTTGCGAGTGCAATGGTGGCAAAGCAGCCTGCCGAGAGGCCCAGCGAGACCATCGTGCTCACCGTCAAGCCAACGGAGGAGTGCAAATCAATATTCGGCAGAGCTATTGGCACATAGTCGAGGAACGGCCAGGGATGCAATGGCAACGAGCTGACGGGGCTTTGCAGGCCGAAATGGAGGAGTGGGGCTTTGGCGGGCTCTGGTCGCGTCGTTAGAGGCTGGAGCACGCGCGCCGGCGAGACTTCACGGGCAGACTTTTGCAGATTTTGAGTAAATACACACCGTGTGGTTCCTTTTGCGACAATTCCAGCGAGAGACGGTACACATGCAGTAATCTGTATCCCAGATAACGCGACGAGTTCGTCTTGGCGGACTTGGAGGCCACTTCGCAGCACAGAAATATTCAACGAGTCTCCCTGCACAAGCAGCAGTGGTCGCGTAGCATCCGGGGCGGTGACTTGAGCAAGTAGGGCCTTGATAATGGCTACATCACCAAGCAAGCAACCAAACAAAGCAACAAGATTGTCAGACAGCAGTCGGCAAAAAAACACCCGGGATGCAACAAAAGATTGTGAGAAAACCCCCATACCAGCAGCGTTATGCGGATCTGCAGCAGTGAATGTGACTGTCTCCAGCTGGATGGCGATGGCTGGGAATTCGACGTGGATTGTCTGAGAATCCGATTCCGGCGCGAACGCAGCAATCCAGCGCTTGTCTGCAACCAGCCTGCTTTGACTAACTTCTCCACCACGGCGGCCATTGCCATTGTCATGGGAGTCCCTGTCTTGTACTCTGCTTGCTTTGGATGCTTGCAGAGCCGGCTGCAGCAACGTCCGGTCCAGCTGCAGCATGACCAGCTCGGCCGTGTGCGCATCCACTACTGCGCCAGACGCCCACTCATCGTCCGCAGGCGACTCGAGCAGTGATGACGATGCAATCGCACTCGTCGATTGTCCGTGTCCTCGGCGGATGATGGCTGCCAGCGTCGGGACGGTTGCTGCTACTGCCAATTCGGTTGAATCCGACCCAGTGAAGACCAGCCGAGCTCCAGCTCGATCATCATCATCAGCATCATCGCCTGCAAACACACAAGACAATCACAAGTTTAGTTAAACAAGATCACAATTGGTCGGGTTTCGTGGTGGGATTGTTAACCTGAGCGAGTTGGCTGAATTTGACAGCGCAACATTTCGTGAATTCTAAGACTGCGTGCGATCTATACTTGAATGTATGATGTATGAATAAAATACAAGCTGATAGCAAGCCGATGTTGGTGTATGAACAGCGTTTATTGCGTTGTGAGCTTGAGCGATTGTTGTTTTTTGGGAAAACACAAAAACGATGCAATGCAATTTCCCAGCGTTGGAATATTGTTCACCAGTACTTGAAAGAGTTCTTGTAAATGTCGGCAATGTCTGTCGGGGTGATGGCAAAGGGAGCATTGTCGAGGACTACAGCAAAAACAAAAACAAGTCACCAGAATGAGTTTCAGACAAAAATGTTGGCCGTTCCTTCAAGAAAACCAGAGACGCCTGTTCACTCACCTCGCTTCTGCGGAACGGCACGCTCCACAAGAAACGGAATGTCCGATTCCAAGATACCGACGGCAGCCAATCCGCTGGGGCAAACTTTAGTTCCCTTCATGATATCCACCAACAGGGCGTGAACGATAGCTCCGCTGTCCTGCGGCCGCGCCACGCCATTGCCCAAAACCTTGTCAACATTGCGACCCATCGCACGCGCCAGTGTTTCTGCGCAACGGAGAAGCTTGGTTGGCTCGTGCTCGGCAATTTTCAAAAAGCTCTGAACAACCACAACCAACCACAAACAGCCACAACCAATCACAACCAACCACAAACAGCCACAACCAAAACATCAGCAAACGTTGCGAAAGCCACCAATCAACCAATAATCAAAGTATAAGAGCAACAGGAGGAGATCCGCTGGTTACCGATGGAGCATGAAGCATCACGCTAAAGCCGTGCGGGATGATGGGCTCCTTGGCTGGGTAGCCATCGCCCGGATGGTAGCTTCGCGTCACTCCGAGACCAGAGACGGGGTAGGACAAGCCATGGGGAACCTGCGTGCCTGCATTGCCGATGGAAATGCCAGCGAGGGTGGCGGCAAAGCTCATTTGCGTGCGCGCCTCTACATCGGTGGGGTCGTTGACGGCACGAACCAAGTACTCGCCGCAGATGGCAAGCGCTTGCAGGCATCCAAGATCAGAGTACGGGTTGGATCCCTGGTGCAACGGGCGCACAATGTTGCGCTTGGTCGTGCCCGCAGCGAGGGGACGCTTGTTGTAAGGGCGCGCCGTGTACGACTCGAGCGCGTGCGACAGGACGTCGAATCCACTGGCGGCAACAGCTGCGGGCGGGAGGGTGTCGATAAAGCCTGGATCGACGATCGCCATCGAGGGAATCAAGAAGCGGCTACCCAGCGCAGTCTTTGACTTCATCTTGACCAAATCGAAAACGGCAAATCCAGTGCATTCCGCACCCGTGCCACTGGTGGTGGGGCAGGCAATGTGCGGCTTCAGGGTGCTATGAGAAGGTCCAACAGTCGAGATTGTGAGTCGCCCCTCACGAGTGTCGCGCCAAAAAGACAAGCACGAGTCGAGTCAAGCAACCAATCCCAACTCTTCGTCTATCAAGGGAACATACCCAGGAGGAGTGACCGCAAGACCGATTGGCGCGTTAATGTACGCGCGCAGGCCCTCTGGATGCGGAAACGTGGAGACCAGATTGGCAGCCTTGGCCGTATCAATGACAGACCCGCCACCAATGCTACCAGCAAGTGATTCGTGCGAGCACGATGCGTGAGCACCAATAGAAAGCCGCTGGAAAAATCTGTGCCATCACGAAAACCAGCCAAACAATTACCTCACAAAGGCATCAAACTTGCCGTCCGCTGCATACTTGGCTGCTGCCAAGAAGCTGTCGTCCGTGGGTTCCACCTGTGTTGGACGTGCACGGTGAGCCAACCAATCACACACACACACAAATCGTCATTGTGGAGCACCCCATTTTACCGCAACATCCTGGAACACGGATACGTCCAGCCCAGCGGCCAGCAGCGAGTTAATGCCATGCTGGAAGCGCTCGTGTTTGGCGATGCGAGGATCTGTGAGCACCATGACACGACGGCCGGTAATGTGTTGCAAACGCAGTTCCTAGAACCAAATCCGAGTTGGGCATGGACATAAACTCGCCAAAAACGTCAGCCGTGCACCGCGATACAGAAAACAACCCACCACACACACAGTGTTCCATTGCGTTAATCGCTCTTGTAAAGCCTTACGTCGAGCATGGCGTTGCCGAGTTCGTGAATCACGTCTCGTCCAAATTTGAGTCGATTTGCAGTAACCTAACCAAGCAGATTGATGCACAATCACTCACTGTGAGATACAGATGACAGTATGCGCTGTGCAAGTCTCTTGGCATACCTCAAAGCCATAGTCATGGTGGACTTGGAGTCCGACGTCCTTCGGGATTGAGGTTGACGCGTTGCGCGTTGGCAGTGACCTGACCATTGACTGGAGCGAGACGGACGACGCGAGCGGGATTTGAGCACTCGACCGCTCATTCTTGGGCCTCTGAGCCTGAGCCTGAGCCTGATTCAAGTTGCTCTGATCACGATGATGATGATGATGATGATCATGTTCGTGATCGTGATCAAAGCCAACCAGGCCGGACAGTTGGCAGCCACACAGGTCGCGCTTGGCCTGCTGCACCAGCATCACTGCGCTCGTCGTCGTTGCTCCTCCTCCGAGTGCTGATCGTGCACCTTGTTGCATCGGCAGAAGAAGCGAACGCGCAACAACGGAAGGCGCAGCGGTTGCCGTGGCTGAAGCGATCAATCTGAGCATTTACCAAAAAAAAAAGAGACTGAGACTGAGACTGGGTTGTTCGGTTTTGACAGGTTTTACAAGTACAGTAAGACAGAATGAGCGAGTCAGAGACTGAACGCAATGGAACTCTGTAGAGTGCGTTGACATTGAGCATCGATTTCAAAGTCACCATTTGGATCTCCCATTGTATCGTCTCATATTGCATTGTACTGGCTTGTACATTCACTGCTTTTGGGCTTCTTTCAGATTGAGCATTGAGTTCAGTTCTCTTGTAGCAGCAGCGTTGACTGACTGACTTACTTTCGGGGGATGGCTTCGTCAATGGCTGGCAATGGCACCAACAACAACGGAGTGCCAGCGTCCAACAGCGCGCCATTAGCAAGCACACCCGCTGCAGCCCCAACGACGACGGCTGCAACGACGGGTGCAACGACGACGACGACGACGACGACGGCTGCAATGGCAGCTGCGACGACAATGGAAGCCCAGCCAAAGCAACAACCCGCTACTGCCACTGCCACTGCCACTGCCACTGCAGCCACTGCAGATACGAGCAACACTGCAGCATTAGCAGCACCACCAGCAGCAGCTAGCACGAAGGACGCAGATGGCGAGACAAGCGACAACGACATTCTGGAGACGAGTCCAAACGGGCGCTGGCAAAAGCTGCGCAAGAAGGTAATCTCAGTCTGAGGGAGGAAGGAGGGAGATGAGGGGGGGGAGGTTTATGAGACATGCAGAGAGCGACTTGGTGGAGGGGGATAAGGTGAGGGAAGCCTTCGGAGGACGGACTGGTTTCTGAGACGACTTGGGGAGTTCTCAGAGATTTCGGCTTCTGAGCGTACTCGTTCACTCAGACATGTCGAGAGCGCAGTTGAACAATAACTAGAGGAGAGCAACTGGTCAGGTTTTGCGTCGATTGAACTACTCAGAGCTTCTGAGAAGCACTCCATTTATCGATTGGAACCATCACTGTCGTACTCATGGATTGCGCTCTGGCTTTTGACAGGTGATGCTGAAAGAATCAACAGGCATCGATGAGGCGCATTTGGCGTACGATACAGAGGAAGGCTTTGAGGTCGTTTGGAACCAGGTAAGCGTTTGCATCTCCAACTGTTAACACGTTCGAATCGAGACCAACAAACCCTTTGCGCACTTGTCCCTCCCATCAGATCACATTCACCACGAAACGACTGACGGCGACAGACCAGGAGCGCTTGAAGCAAAAGTTTACCGACTTTACTCAGCTCAAACATCTCAATTTGGTTCGTTTCTTCGACTTTTGGGTGGATAACGACCAACAGCGTCTTGTGTTTATTACAGAGGTACGTCTCCACACACAAAACACAAAGTTGCTGGTTGTGCGGATGGTTCATTTGACCCACCTGTGTCTTTTTTTTTTTTTTTCTTGTGCTGCTTCTAGTCCATGACTTCTGGCACCATTCGCGCATATCTCCGCAAGAACAAAAAGAACAACAAGGTTGTGAGCCCCAAGGTGTGGAAGCGCTGGTGTCGGCAAATTCTCTCTGCACTGCGCTACCTGCACAGCATGGTTCCTCCAATCATCCACGGAAATGTGAGGTGCGACAGCATCTTTCTGATGCACAATGGCCTTGCCAAGGTCGGCGCCATTTGCCTGGACGACATCCGAACGCATGTTCGAACAGTCGCCGACGCATCGCAGTACGAAGCTCCCGAGCTCCAGGCCATGGAGGACGCGGCTGGCAAGGACGGGTACTCGCCAAAGGTCGACGTCTACGCATTCGGCATGTGTGTGCTTGAAATTGCCACCGAAGAGACGCCGTACAGCGAGTGTGCCAACGCGGTTGAGCTCTATCAGAAGGTCCTTCGCGGCGACAAACCCCAGGCTTTCGAGCGGCTCACGGATCCAGATCTCATCGAGTTCATTTCTGCCTGTCTTGCGCCGCAAGAGATTCGGTACAGTGTGCCATCCTCGCTTCCGCAGCACAGTTGCTGAAGCGAAAAACCCTGCTAACGTTGTATACACAATGCTTCCTTCCTTTGTGTGCTTGCTGCCTATGATGCCACAGCCCAAATGCCGAAGAATTGCTCTACCATCGATTCTTGCACGAAGTTCCCATGCTCAAGGTGATGGCTGCGCACTACATTCTGCGCACCAACGTGCCGTACTCGCCCAAGCAGCTCCCGAAGCAGCTGAACGATTTCCTGCGCGAGGTGGCCGACGGCGCCTGGGGAACCCTTGCCAATATCAATCTGAAAGAGTCGCGGCGTGCCCTCAACCTGCTGCATGGCATTGCTGAGCCAGAGGGAGAGGGTATGATCCGCCTCGGCGTGAGCATAGTGATGCCAGAGAACATGACTCGCGAGCTTGTCTTTTTGTACTCGCTTCAAAAGGACAAGCCATCCTCCGTCGCTCGCGAAATGGTCGGGCAAGGCCTTCTCTGCCGAGCAGATGCCAAGGCCATGGAGCGACATCTCCACGAGAGCTTGGTGCGGTACCACGCCCAGGAGGCCGAACGACAACAAGCACCACTTGCACCGCAGCAACCACTCGCACAAGCTCCGACCGGGCCCCTATAAGGGACGACGACCTGTTGTTTGGGGTTGATGGTCGTTTGTTTTTGTGAATACAACATGTTAGCATTTTTCGCTTGTTTCAACAAGTAGTTTTTCCCCTTTCAGCTGCTAGAATGGATGCAAGAATAAAGTCAATTCTGGAACATTGTTGAAAAACACTTGTCCCCCGCAAAAACCAAGTGACAACCGACTGCCATTGAACGCAACAGTACGCATGGTCAATGCAAATCACCGTCAACGTCGAGTTCATTTTGGCATGTACTCTGGCTTGAGCTGAATGAGCGGTTTGTCGTCGATCGTTATGATGGAGCACAGGCGCTTGACAATATCTCGCAAGCGCGTCTTTTTGGCCTCATCCGTGAGATACCTTTTAAGCGCGTGTGTGAGATCTTTGCTGGAGAGCGGCTTTCGCGCGAGCAATCGGATGACAACCGCATCGTCGAGTGTCGTCTTGTCGGTTTTGGGTTTGGGCGCAGCGGCGGCGGCAGCAGCAGCAGCAGCTGCAGCGGGCTCCGTTTTACTTTTGGCCGAACCAGCGTCGCTTCCGTCCAAGCGGGGCTGCACAATAACAAAAGACCGACAACGTGTTCAATTGAGAGCCAAATTTCAAGTCGCGGAACAACAGCCAAAATTGCTTACACACCTTCTTTGATTGCGACGTCTCGGTCTCATCTGCTGCGCGCTTGAACGGTTTTGCTGATGGATACTGGTGAGCTGCAAGTGCACTTGCGGCGGCCTACAGCACACATCGAGTCAATGAAATGCAGAGCTGGTTTCGATTGGATCAACAGGAATCAACAAACGTACGTCTTCAGCTTCGTCTTCGTCATCTTGTTCTCGTTTCACCAAGCGACTTGTTTGCTGCACAGCATCATCCAAGCACACGAACAAGATATCAATCATTAAATCAAGATGCACCAAAGACAACGAGAGGTGCATGTCACGCTCTTACCCTGCCCGCAGCTGTGAGCTCCATGAGCTCGTCCTCCTCATCGCGAGCTTCAATGTCCTAAGAAGAGCAAAAAAACCAGCCAGAAAACGATAAGCGTCTCGGGGTTTGGGTTTTCGAACACGCAATTGGACAAGCCAATAACAAGCCTACCTCAACAGTCGGCACGCCCTTCTCCTCCTCTTCATCGTCGTCGAACATGTCATCATCAATGTCCATATCATCGGCATCCTCTTCGCGTCCGTTGGCGCCAGGTGTGCGACGTCGAGCCTTTTTGCTCTGCGACTTCTTTTTGGCCGCTGCAAAGTCACTGGTGTCGTCGTCGTTGTTGGATTTGACCGTCACAAACTCGTCGTCGTCCTCCACTGCAAAGAAAAAAAACATCAAAAACATTCAAGAGAAGAGTGAGCGAGAGAAGGGAGAAACATCGAGAGACAACAAACAACATCAACGCACCTTTCGCTTTGAGCAACCCGTCCTCGTCCTCCTTTTGCTTGATCAGCTTTGACTGGATTTCGCGTTCGAGACGACGACCCTTGCTCATCTCCTCCTCGGCCTCGTCGAGCGACATGGTCTTGTAGTGGATCTTTGGGACAAACTTGAACCACTTGGCGGCCGGGACAACCTCAAAGTGGGTGCCTTGCGAGACGAACAGCATGTACGAGCTCTTTCCCGTGTCCTCGCGCCTGCCCACGAACGTGTGTCCTGCCGCGTCTGCGTCCGTGAGCACCCAGTTCAATCGGTCGACATTGGTGACGCGGTTGGCCATCATCTGCTGGAAACGCTTTCTCCGGCGCTCGTTCTGACTGCCGCCGAGCGTGCTTCCTTGGCCAGTCTCGGGCTCGGGCGTGTCGTCACGCAGCATCCGTGCTGCTGCAGAGGCACGCGCAGCCAGGTCCTCGGCCGTCGGCTCGTTCAGCATGGACGCCATCGCAGACGAGACGGACTCGCGGTGCATCATGACGGGCGGCACGAGCGAGCTCGCCGTCACGGCCTTGTTCGACACAATGTTCATCACGTAGTACTGCTTGAACGCAGCCTCGATATCGCCGTCCAGCGAGTCCGACGCAACGCGCGTGTACACCAGCGGCATTGGCTGGGTCGGCGGCGCTGGAGCTCCCGGTCGCCCTGCCGCCGAGCCCATCACCATGCGCCCGCCAGCGCCCAGCTGCGCAGACCCCTGGCCAGACGCAGACCCAGACCCAGACGCCCGTGCCATGCGCGAGGCGAGGAAGGCGCCCTCACCGCCGCCGCGACCTTCGCCCAGGAACGACGCCCCGACGCTCACTCGCTGCGGCGGCTGGTCGGCCTGCTGCTGGGACGACGACGACGACGCCGGGACGGAATCGCCGGCAATCAGCGCGCTCGATCCGTCTGCAGCAAAGTACGCGTCGCTCATGTTTCTGTTGTGTCAAAAGGGAGAGAGGGGAGGGGGGGGGTGAAGCAAGTACAACAGCAAAAGTACGACTGAAGCAATGGATCAGCAGCAAAGCATTAGGATGAAGATGAGCAAGTCAAGTGAAGTTGAAAGCGAGCACTGCGAATCAACATCAAACCACGTCGACAGTCAGAGTCAGTTTAGACAGAGGTCAGTCTATTGTTCAGTCTCAGTCTATTGTTCAAGTCTTGGAGCAGATGGGTAAAGCCAAGCACAATCTCTCTCTCTCCCCCCTAACCCCGCTTCCCACCTAACCCCCCTTCCCAACTTTTGTAGTCCCTCTCATCTCCCTTCTGCCATGTTCGTCCTCCCTTTTCTCTCTCTTTCCATGCGATCTGTCGCTGCCGCTCCTTCTGCCCCTTCCCTCTCTCCTTCCCTCCCTTTCAGCCGTCAATCCCCTCCCTCCCCCCGGTCTATCAAAAGTCCACCTCACCATGGATGCGCCTCCCTTCGTTCGTCCTCCCTTCCCCCCTCCCCCTCCCCTCCCTCACCCCTGCCTCTCAAACCAGTCGGACTAAGTTGCTTTGCTTTTCATCGTGTTTTTGCTCCCCCCCCCTGTCCAACACCGCACTCCTCCCAAATCCCTGCTTCCCTAATCATCCCCCTCTCCCCTTCCCCTACCCTCCCCTCCTTCCGCCTCGGATGACGACGGGACAGCGGAAGAGGGAAGACTTCCCGCCTGATTCATTCCCTCTGTTATTTATTCTGTATTTTTCTTTTTTATTTATTTAGTTATTATTTTTCTTTTGTTGTTATTATTATTTATTATTGATGACCGGCTCAGGACAGCAAATCTCCAATGGAAAAAAAAAAACAAAGAAAACAAAACAAACCAAATCCGACGAGCGCAGATCATGTTCCATCCCGACCAATCTCGCTGTTACTCTCGTCGATTATTGTTCTTGTTGTTGTTGTTATTGTTGTTGTTGTTGTTGTTATTGCTGCTGGGTCGTCGTCTGTTTTTGGTTTGCCACAGTCTCAGTTTTTTGCCCTTTTTTGGAATTGACCGGAGCATCTCAGATTGCCTGTGGCAGGGCTGCACTTTGCGCTTTCAAAGCGCGCAGGAGTTGAACAGCCACCTGAAAGTTGTTCATGTCGTCGAGGCGCAGCGCTTGGGCAAACTCGAACCGTCTCAAGGGTATTCGTGCACTTGGATGGGATGCGACCCAAAGCCAAGAGTACGCAAAAATTTTGAACGCCACGTCCTGCAGCACTCTGGACTTCGTTCGTTTGTCTGTCCGTTCTGCTACACGAGTTTCAAGCTAGTCCACGACATCAGGATACACTTTTCAACGTGTGTTTCCAACCCAACAACATGGTCGGCGTCTCAAGTTACGCAGTTTGTACGGCTGCATGGCGCAAAATCCCCTCCAACGGGTGTCACGGGACAAGACTTTGCTGAAGCCTACAGCACAAGCTGGTTCAAATGGCGCCTAAGCGACACAAACAGGGAACGGCTGTACGCAATTCTGACGGGAAACTCTTTCGATCAGCTCTCTTCCGACTCGTCTAGTTCCAGTTCATCGTCTCCCCTCGATACATCAGTCGATGCGGACACACAAAGATTCGCGCAGGCGGTGCGCTCCAACGCCGATTTCCCGGTTGGTCTTGCTTTAGATCCGGAAGCCCCTTTTCCGCCCGATTTTGAGTTCAACCTTAATGCTTTTTTGAATCCATCACTGTTGGATCAAAACTACGCCCAAGTCAGTCACGACCGTTCTCCACTCCAGCGATCGGTGGAGATGCCGTCAGAGTTCGGTTACGGCTCACCTTCAGTGTCGTCATTCCATGCTACTACAGCTGATCAACAAGAGATGCCAGCAGACTTGGGTGCTTCACTCCGGAGCGAAATCGAGACGGATTCAGAGTGGAAACTGGTTGCTCAAAGCGCCGATTGTCAAAGTGCCTTCCCAGACTCCGAGATGCTTGAAGCTCAAGCTAATACAACGTGGATTTCAGGCCGGGAACCACAATCAGGCGACCTTTATGCGGCCGGACGTTCAACAGAAACGATGCCAGTCAGGTTTGTCATCAATTCTCGCTCGTTGCCGAGCCAATCTCGCTCAGCTGATGGCAGTGCTGCTCCACCAGCACCAGCTTCACCCGGTGTCAAGGCAAAGAAGCAGTCGAGTCTACCGAGGCCCGAAGCTCTGGGTGCACGCGCCCCCGAAGCTCGCGCAGCGCGCGGCAAGCCTCTCGTCACGGGTGGTTCTGCGGCGCGTGCGATGGCCATGGCGACAGTTGCCCAAGCTCCGGTTGCTCCAAGCCGATCAAACTCTGCCTCCTCGCCCGTGCCAGCTCCCACTGCTCAGGTTGTTCCCTCAGTTGCAAGACGATCAAACTCTGCCTTCTCGCCAGCGCCAGCAGCTCCGGCCGTTTCCTTCGCTGCAAGCCGATCCAACGCTGCCTTCTCGCCAGCGCCAGCTCCTGCTCGGGCTGTTTCCTCCTCTTCTTCCGACGGATCGTATGCTGCAATCAGAACCGCCACCTTGTCGATGGCGCAGTATGATTGCCCGATTTGCAGCAAGCAGTTCACTGGCGTGTCACTCGAAGAGTTCAACGAGCATGTGGACGTTTGCCTCACCTCTCCCTCTGAGAGTTCTGGATCTGGTTTCATCGCTAGTGCCCTTGGTGTCATTGGTGGTGTCCGTGCTGCTTTGCAAGCTTCTTTATCTGACATGATGCAACCAATTCCTAAAGCGCAAGGTGGCGGTGATACCTCTGTTCCTGTTCGAATGCAAGGTGGCGGTGCTCGCTTTGATAGGCCCGATGTGATTGCGACGTTTGAATGTGCTCAAGGAACGCAGCTAGCTGATGAAATGCACGCCATGTCTCTGAACAATTCTGCCTGGGAATCCAACGATGATGACGACGACGATGACGAGGACGACGATGACGAGGACGACGACGAGGACGACAAGCCACTTACCTTGATGGAGCGCATCGCATACGCTCGCCTGAGGATGACAAAGCCCAACCCGCCCGAGTTTTACGTTCGGCTGTTTGCCAAGCTGCAGGCTGCCGGTTCTCGTGACGCCCGACCCTCTGCTCGCTGACGAGCAAGCCCGTTTTTTTTAACCCCTAGCCTCGATCAATGCGTGTTGTTGTTTTCTTTTCTGAAGATGATGAGCTCTGTGCGGCGACACGCACCGAGTTTTCAATATTGTGTACAGAACATTGCCTGAATCAATGAAATTGTCAAACTGGATGGTTGTTTCTTGTTTGCTGTTTATTTTCGACCAACAAGGTTCAGTCTGAGTTTTTTTTTTTTAATCATGGAAGTCGAGCCAACGACGACCGAGTCCTTTGCAGACAATAACGACAGCATTGGCAACGATGAGCCAGTGCCACAGCACTCGCTGCAGACGCTCGTCTTCCGATCCGTCAAGCGAACACACGACATGTTCTTGTCAGACTATGGCGCCCCAGTCGAGATCCCCGTCGAGCACCCAAGGTACAGCGAGTAGAGCGAGAGAACGAGAGCTGGAACGAGATCAAGCGAGGCGACCTGCGTCAGAAGCTCAACCGTTCGAGCAAACCGACTCTCTGGGTCTTTGGGTCTTTGGAGTCTTGGGTCTGGCGGCGGCATGGAGCCGTGGGGCGGGGGGCCAGGCGGGAGGGACGGGTCGAGAAAAATGTACAGATCTCAGCCCAATGCAACTCCATACAAAAACCGACGTTGCTGGATCGACACATCCAAAAAACAAAAACACTCAACTCGAATGAAATGTGGGCTTGGTTTGGTTTGTGCTTGTGTGATCCACAGTGTCAGGTTGTGTCTGGACGCGAAATTCCAGGACGAGTACTCGCATCTCAGTCTGCAGGCTGCTCAGAAAGGGTCGGCTGGCCCTCTTGGACCCGCTGCTGCTGGTGCCGCTGCTGCGGTTGCGCAGAATGGATCTGCACCAGCCAGCATGCTGATGCTAACAAACGGCGCGGCTGGAAACGTGGCCACAGTTGTGACTGGCTCGACCGATGCTTCGTAATGTTTTCCGTTTGCAGCTAGCTGCTCCCGACTGCATGTGTCGCTGGCACTCATTCATGTCTTGCAATTCTTTGCGGTGCATCAATCACTCTAAACAGATCTCGCGCGATGGTGGTATCGCAGGGTCGATCCAACCCAGTACTTCGTGAGTATTTGCCTTTTCTTGCCTGCTTCACTGGACCGCTCGCTCATCCTCGTTCTTCTTGACGCGCGGATAGAATCAGCAGCAGCTGCGGCAGCGGCTGCGGCAGCTCTCCCACAGACACGTGCCCTGGCGTTGCAAGCCAGCGCACCAAAGATGCCCAAGCCAGATTGGCATCCGCCGTGGAAGCTGATGCGCGTGATTAGCGGTCACACTGGCCTGGTTTACTGCATAGCGATGGATCCTACCAATCAATGGTTTGTCACGGGCTCGGCCGACCGCATGATCAAGGTTTGGGACTTGGCCAGCGGCACCTTGAGGCTGTCGCTGACGGGTCACATTTCGTCGGTGCGCTCGCTGGCCGTGTCTGCGCGGCACCCGTACTTGTTTTCGTGCGCCGAAGACAAGTCGGTCAAGTGCTGGGACTTGGAGAGCAACAAGGTCATCCGGCATTACCACGGCCACAATGCGGCCGTGTACACGATGGACTTGCATCCCACCCTTGACGTGCTCGTGACTGGCAGTCGCGATGCCACTGCTCGCGTCTGGGACATGCGAACAAAAGCTTGTGTGCATGTCTTGACAGGGCACAAGTCGCAGATTGATGTTGTCAAAACCCAAGCTGCCGACCCACAGGTGCGTTGTGGTCTGTTGGTTTTTCTTTGTTGTGGACGCGAGTGACAGCAAGCTCAGCCCCTCGCTGATTTGGATGGATTGGGTGGATTTGCTTTTTTCCCCCTCCCCCAATTTTTCCTTTCTCAGGTTATTACCGGTGGTGCCGATCATACCATTCGCCTGTGGGACTTGGCTGCCGGCAAGACCCGCGTTGTTCTGACCAACCACAAAAAGAGCGTTCGCACATTGGCACTCCATCCAACCGAGTGAGTTTTGCTTTTTTTTTTTGCAACTTTGGTTGGATTGTGTCTGACAGGGAGGTCTCACGCACGTTCTGTTCGATCGCGTAGGTTTTCGTTCGTGTCGGGCGGCGCTGACAACATCAAGCAATGGCGCTTCCCCGACGGCATGTTCCTCCAGAACATGGAAGGCCACAACACCATTATCAACACTGTGGCTGTCAACCACGACAATGTCCTCATGTCCGGCGGTGGCGATGGTACGATTTTCGCGTGGGACTATAAGACGGGATACAACTTCCAGCAACTCTCCAGTCCTGTGCAATCGGTATGTCAAAAGCAGAGGTTTTTTTTTTGAAAATCATTCCTCTCGAAAGTCCCGGATTCTCAGTTCGTCCTCTTCTGTATGTGATAGGGCTCGTTGGACAGCGAGGCTGGCATGTATGCGTCCACATTCGACATGTCTGGCGCACGGTATTTGACTTGCGATTTCGACAAGACGATCAAGGTTTACAAGGAAGACGAGACTGCGGTACGCATTGTGTCTTGTTGAGCGTGCCGTGTTTCTGTGGTTGGATCGGTTTGTTTTGGTGTCTCTTGCTCATCTTTTGTCTCCAATCTCACGCACAGACTCCCGAATCGCACCCATTGAACTGGAAACCCGGAATGCTGAAGCGACGATATTGAGCAGACACAAAAGCATTTTTTTTTGGTGTTTCTGCAACATGCTTTATTGTGCGTTTCGTGAAATAACACTGTTAGATTGGCACGAAATCCAACGAGAAAAACAAGAAGAAGAAGAAGAGAAAGAAGAAAACGAAAACGCAGAAAGAGGCGGGAACGCAAGGCAAAAACATACAACGACGACTGCAACATCCCTTGACCGCAAAAAAAAAAAAAAAAGAACAGAAAACAAAATCAGTGCTCGCACAGCGAAAACTCACGCGCAAACACCGCGTCGTTGTTGGCGGTGACAAAGCGCTTGCGCTCTTTCATGAGCGTCTCGCGGTGCTGCTTGGCCTCCTCGAGCCCCATGGGCCAATCAGCGCGATCCAGAATCTCGTCAACAAGCTCCGGGGGGATCGTTGGCGGGAAGATGGGCGCGCTCGAGACTTCTTGCATGTACCAGCTGCGCTGCTGCGGGGGAATGTGCTTGGTCGACGGAATGCGCTCGTGGGGATCAACGAGGAAGAAGACCAGAATCTTGCGCGAGCCAGGCTTGGTCGGGTCCAGGAGCTGGAACGAGCGCACGCGGTGCTGCATCGTGTTTGGGAAGGCAATGCAGCGATTGTCCTTGGTCGCGATGCCGCCCAGCGGCTGGTTCAGCTCGCCGCCATCCTCCAGGCCGTAAACCCTGCGGACGCCGTTGTTGTCGTTCTGCTCATAGTCGGGCTCGCCGACACTTTGGCGGAAGTCGAGGTTGGACTCGGTGATGTTCTCCTGCTGGTAGTAGTAGATGCCAGACGCAACAATCTTCTCGTTGCGCATGCCCTCGACGTGCCAGGAGCCGCCCTGGTAGGTTGGGTTTTCCGGGGTCAGGCAAATGTTGGCCAGCTTCACAATGACCTGGAGGGTGGTACCGCGCAGGTCGAACGGAGGGAACGCGTCGTCGGCGTTGGGCGGTTGGTACTTGGCCGGCTCGGGCATGGTGAAGATGCCAAAGTACGACTCGGGGTCAAACTCATCGTCGTCATCCTCGTCATCCTCGTCGTCGTGCTCATCTTCCCATGAGTCCTCGTCGTCGTCGTCGTCGTTGCCGTCTCCGTCGCCCGGAGCAGGAGCAGTGGCAGGAGAAGTGGTGGGGCGCTGGCGACGCTCGCGCGGACGATACCAGTCGCCGGGCTGCACACGGAGATGGCTCTTGTCTTCTTCCTTGAGCATCGCGGTCAGAGTCAGATTGAACAGCGGAACAAACTCTTCAAAGACGCTGGCGAGCACAGGGTAGAGTTCGGCGTGCTCGACGGGGTGGAGGTTGTTAATGTAAGACTCGATCGTGACACGGCCGTCCTTGGCGACGTGGAATTCACTCGGCAGCCACTGGCACTGGGTTGACGTGTTAAAGTCGCGGTACTTCGGGGGAGGGGGCGATGGGATGATTTCGCCACCGCCGACCGAACCAAGCGCCTCGACGATCGGCTCGGTGGTGTGGCGCGTACGCCCATAGACGAGGCAGAACAAGGACGGATGCACAAGATCCAGGACCTGGCGATCGCTACCCGGGTGCCAGTCCTTCAGGTGCTCGGGGACGTCCTCGAGGCGAGCAACTCCGGCAATCAGGCGTTGGCGCAGCTCGTCCGACACGAGTCCGTCCGCCTGGAACGTGCCGTCGACAGCAGCATGCTCAATCTTGCCGCCATGCTCCTGCTTGAACTTGGCGTACTCCTTGAGCTCCTCAAACACGTAGTCGAGCATCTTGGGCGTGACCGGAACGTCAGTTTGGCCCGCTGCCGAGGCGTCGCTGGCCTCCTTGCGCCACTTGGCGACAATCTCGGGGTCGCGCATCTTGGTCTCCCAGTTCGGCTTGTTGCGGACGGCGGCGCTCATCTGGATCATGGTCAGCTCGACCAGCGTCTTGGGCGGAGCGCCGTCACCGTAGTCGTACTCGGTGAAGACGTCGGGGAACATGCCGCCGGGCACCGGGCCAGCGCCGTACAAGTGCGGGAACATGGCGGCTGACGTTGCATGCAGGAAGATAGAGAGGAGGAGGAGGAGAGGGTGCAGGGGAGGGAGCGTGAGAAAAAGGGCGAAGCGAACGCAATCCAAAACAAATCCAATGATTTTTTCAAAAAATAGACATGTTTGCAAACGTTGCATGCAAATCTTGACCGAGTTGCCAAGTTGCAATCAGCACAACGGAGAGCGATTGTCCGGGTTTGTTATGAGATCACAAAGGCACACACACACAAACAATCTTTATCTTGATAAAAGTGGGGCGTTTGTTTACCTGCAGTCGCAAAGAGCGAGTCAGATTTCGGCATTTTTTTGTCTTGCAAAATCCAAGTTCAAAATTCAAGTCAAAAACAAAAGAGTGATCCTCGAAAGTCTTAGCTTGAAATGGAATTGGAAATGGAATTGGAAATGGAATTGAATGTCGGTGATGAATGGAACAATAATTTACAATTGGTACAAGCGTCGAAGGAAATTGCGGAAACCTATCAGAGTTCCAAGTTGGGTTTGGCTGTTTGTGTGTTGTTTTTGTGAAAATCAAGTCGTCGGTCGACGGTTGGCGGATGGAAGTGCGTTTCATCATCGAGCTCGCGAGCTGCACTCCCCGAGATGCGTACCATGCTGCCCATCGCCGCTGTGTTGCGCAGTGGTTGTCAAACCGCCTTTCAAAGTCGCTGAAGTGCGCGATCCACCTGACTTGCTTGGCCAGCCCTTCAACCCGTGAGAGATCTGAGCAATTCTGTACATAGTCAATCATTGAAGTCTCCGCGACATCAACAAAGAAAGCAAAAAGACAAGAGCTGGCACGACAGAGTCTTGCGTTGTTGCATCCGAAACGAGACTCACAAATCATTCTGGCGGGGCTTCACCAGAATCCACCCCCGCCGTTGCATACTATTGACTCTATTTGTTTTTATTGGTTATTGTGACAATTGAGTTGAGATCGTGGCATCAGCAACCCAGTACTGCAGATCGATCATTGACAATCGTTTGCGTTTGTTTTCTCAATGGTTGCTGTCAGCGATAAACAAACAAGAAGACGACCCCACGATTTAACATGCTGCAGTTATTTATAGTTTTGTTTCCCAAACTCTTTTCTGCTGCATTTTCAGATTGAGCAGCTTTCCATTGAAGAACAAAAATCGGTTTTGCCGACGTCGACGCCCAAAATAGCCTCAGCGTCTTTTTTAAGCCAAATTTTTCCTATGCTGTTCTGCTTCACTCTTCATTTCGTTTCATCTTTTGTTTTAAAAGAGACATACAACACGCACACACACACACACACATACGCCATGGCTTCCATCTCTTCCATTGCAGCTGCCACAAAGCAACAGCGACGAACCTCGATCCAAGACACCAAGATTGTCGTGATGGGCGAGGGCGGCGTCGGCAAGAGCTGCATCACCATCCAACTCATCAGCAACAGCTTTGATTATGTAAGTTGAATTGCTTGGTCGCAGTTTGTGGCTGCATCACTGGGGGGGGGGGGGCGAACGGTGAAACAGAGGTCCAACGGAGAATGGAGATTGCGCGAGCGTTTTTGATTCACTTTGGCGTTTTTTTTTTTTCTTCTTCCGTTTTTTCCGTTCTTTTCTTCTTCCTCAGGATTACGATCCCACGATCGAAGACTCGTACCGCCACCAATGCCACGTTGACGGAGAGGTTGCTCGATTGGACATTCTCGACACTGCCGGACAAGAGGAGTTTTCAGTGATGAAGGACCAGTACATGCGTCAGGGACACGGCTTTGTGCTCGTCTACTCGATCACCAACCGCGATTCCTTCCGTCAAATTCCGCGCCTCATTGAGCAAATCCGCCGAAACGGAGGCGACACGCCAGTCGATCTCCCCATCGTGCTGGTCGCGAACAAGTGCGATCTCGAGGCCAACCGTGTCGTCACCATGATTGAGGGCCAAGCGCTTGCCAAACGCCACGGCTGCGACTTTTACGAATCGTCTGCTGCCTTGCGCATCAATATCGAGCAGTGCTTCCACCAGTTGGTCCGCCGCATTCGTGAGCGCGATCGTCGCATTTTGGCTGCCGCGCGCGCCGAGCTGTCCAAGGAGAAGCAGAGCGCACTCAAGCGTCTGATTTCGCGCATCTTCTCGCGCCAGCAAAAGAATGCCGTCAAGAGCACAAAGACCACTGGGCGAAAGAATTCCTCCTTGGAACAGGCATGGCGTCGCGCACCGATTGTGCAGTGAAGACGAAGAAGAAGAAGAAGAAGAAAAAGGTTTATGGAGAAATGAACCATGAAACACACAAAAAGTCACTTCAGCTGTTATTCGCTAACACCGTTGTAGTTGTATTTCTAATGTACAGTAAATAGAAAAGAGTATTAAATTATCAACCATGTCTATTTGTCCAATGCGAGTTGCAAGGTTGCTTGAGTCGTGATCAACTTCCTATGCTTCGTTCAATTTCAACGCATTTTGGTTTCAACTGGCATTTCAACTTCACCTGCGCTCATCATTCATCATTCTTCTTTTTTTTATTTTCATTTTCTTCTCCTCTACAAAACCATGCCGAACGACGACAAGGACGATCCCGTCGACAAGGCTCGCCTGAAGCGCTTTCGCAAGGTCGGTTTTTCTCTCCCATCCGTCGCTCCCATTGTCGCATTCTCAACCTCTCATCTCGTTTGAGGGGCCCTGTGCTTCTCTCTCGTCTCTCGTCTCTCTCTCGCTTCGGTCAAGTCCGACTGGCTGCTGCTTGTTGCTGTTGTGTTGGACAATCTAACATTAGCCTGCTTTTTTTTTATTTTTATTTTCTGCAACATCAGATTGAATCGACTGTGGCGTTGATGTCGGCGACAGACGGTGTTCCGATCTACGACTTTAAGAGCTCGCTGCTCGGCTCGACCATTGCCTCGGTCTTCACTGGTAAGGCGCCCCCTTCCCCCCTTCACACACAGAGACACGCAAGTCAAACCTCAATGGTTTCCCAATCTTCCATTGCTTTTTTTTTTTTTTTTTTTCGGTTGTGAGATCGAATTGGTGCCGCTCTTCTTCCCCCTTTCCCCCGTCCTGTTCCCCTTCTTCCCCTTTGTTCTAATGCAGCTACTAAAGCGATGATGATGATTTCGACTCTGTCGTCTCACATCGACTGTCGTCCTGCATCTTGTCGTCAAAACTCGAGCATTGCGGTTCGAAATTGCTTATTTTTTGGAAGTGTTTGCTTATTTTTTTGATTATTTATTTTTGGTTTCGAACCGAGTGCCGTGCTGTGCTGTGATGTGAACTCAGGCTGTGTGCAGTGAACACCAGCCCAGCATGCAATGAATACTAACACTGACGGACGAGGCGGCGTTGGAGAGCAGGAGCGACCCCCGCTTGAAAAAACACCTCATTCATTCACTCTCAATCACACAACACACAACACACACAGTGAGTGACGACAGCAAAACACTCACCGTTGAACTCGTCACTTGAAAACAATCTAGGCACCGATTGCATTGAATGGCTCATGCGCAATTACAAGTTCTTTGACCGCGACGAGGCGATTCGCTTTGCTCGCATGCTCCATCGTATTGGCTACATCTTCCCCGTCGACTCTTCCAGCTTCAAGGACGATTCCAGCCAATGCCGCTTCCAGGTTTGTCCTTTTTTTCTGTGTGTGTGAGTGTGTGTGTGTGTGTCGGTCGCCCTCTCTTGCACTCACCCAAGAAGCTTGGACTTTGTGTTTCAGACCCCTTACTTCTGGCCGTCTCAAATGTGGGAGCCGTCCGACTTTGAGTACGCCGTCTACCTGATCAAGCGCAAGTTGCGAGAGAAGAAAAAGTACCAGCTCGTGGACTACGAGCTGGAGGCGATTGCCTCGCTCCAGCGCCGCCTGAGCAACCGCTGGGAGTTTGTTCTCATGCAGGCTGAGGAGCAGGTCAAGTCTTCTCGTCATCGCACCAAGAAGGAGCGTCAAGTGTTTGACAGCCAAGAGTATGCCTTCTGGCGCATTCACCGTCCTCCGGTATGTGTGCCATCGCTCCCACCTGCTTTGCTGTGCGATAGAGCAATGGTGATCTCATCATTCACCCCTGTGTTGCGATGAAATTACAGCCGGACACTCCCGATCACCGCGAGGTCGACCCCCGAAAAGCTTTCGCCAGCACGGCCAGTGAAAGCAACAAGACAAAGTCGCCCGCCCAGCTCGAGGCCGTTCAGTTGGCAGCGTTGCAAGAGACTGTCACCCAGCTCAAGTCTGCAATTGCACGTCCCAAGATCAAGGTTTCTCTTGCCGGAGAAGGGTAGGTGGCTTGGCGAGGCAACAACAACAACAGCAACAAGAACAAGGCAAAAAGTAGTCAGTTTCTGATATTGTTTTTTTTTTTCGGTTTTTTCTTGGTTTTTTTGGTTGTTGTTGTCTTAGATTGGTCTCGCGGTGTGAAGTCTACGCGCCGTACGATCCATTCATCACTTCGATGGAGCCTTCCAACCCCTGGATTACCGATGACACCACGACATGGGACACGAGCGACAAAAAGTAGGGAGTTTTGCTCCTCACCATGCCACGCTCAAACAATGCTTCTTGTGTTCCTCAGATGCTCACTGCTGCACGTTTCTTCCCCACTCTTCCTTCTACAGCCGCATCGAACCTTCCGTCATGTCCGCCAAGCGCTGGGGCATTGCACTTATGGAGCTGCTCAACGATCCTCCCGGCTTGGCGCTGTTCCAGCAGTACCTCAAGAAGGAGTTTTCGGATGAGAACATTAGCTTCTGGCAAGCAATTCGCACCCTTCAACGTGTCAAGCCCTCGGCTGTCAAGCACGAGGCCAAGGTGTTGTACGACAACTACATTGCGCCGAACGCGCCGCACGAGGTCAACCTCGACGCGGCCACGCGTGAAATCACCACGCGCAATATGGACAATCCTGGCTACGATTCGTTCGACGAAGCTCAGGCGCACATTTTCAACCTGATGGCGAAGGATTCGTACCCACGCTTTTTGCGTTCGGATGTCTACCAGAATCTGATCAAGTCTGCCGCTTCGTCGTAACAAGCTCTCCTGTTCTCTTTCGGGTTGTCAGTAGAGCTGCACCCGAAAAAAAGCAACGTGTTCAGTTTTTATGTTTTGTCGATTCAGTTTTCTCCCCCTGTTTAATTTTTTCTTGGTTCTGGTGTGTTTGCACTCTGATTCTGGCTTGTTTCCCCCGTCACAAGTCTAGGGTTGCGTAGTGCGGTTTATGCTTTTGAAATTGAATAAACTACATGCAAGTACAAACAACAACCACCAAAAACATCATCATCAACAAGAACAACCACCAAAAACAAACGCAAACACTTATGCTCAAATTGCAGCTGCTTCCCATAGTACCAAACCGTGCGCGCGCTTCCCAACCCGCAACAACGTGGCATTGCTGTCTTTCAACGCGTGGTTCTCACCCAGCACATCGCGCTCGTTGACTGACTTGACCGAGTTGACGGAGACGCCTCCGTTGCGAATGAGCTTTTTCGCCTCTGATTTGGAAGGAGTCAGCCCCAGCCGCACCAGTGCGTCAATCAGCAAGAGCTGACCCAGCTCGGAGCGCGATACGTTGATGCTGGGCGTTTGCGCCGATAGCAGTGCCGCCACCTCGGCGCTAGTCAGCTCGAAAGGGCTGTTGGACGAATCGGTTGCTTGGACCTCGTTGCTGTTGGTAGAGTTGGGACTTCCGCTGCCACTTCCTCCTCGGTGATAGAGCAACTTGGTGGAGCGATGCGCCTCCGCCAGACCTTCGCGACCATGCACCAAGAGGGTGACTTGGTCTGCCAGCGCTGTCTGCGCAATCCGCTTGTTCGGAGCTTCCGCGTGACGGCGAGCAATATCGGTAATCTCATCCAAGGACAGGAAGGTGTAGTAGCGCAAGTAGCGCTCCGCTTGACTGTCTTCCGAGCGCAAAAAGAATTGGTACCATTCGAACGGCGTTGTTTTGGCGGCGTCCATCCAAACAGCGTTGCCCATGCTCTTGCCAAACTTTTCGCCCGTCGACGTAGTTACGAGTGGCATGGTGACGCCATGCGCCTCCTTCCCAGTCACCTTGCGGATCAGATCGCAGCCGGCTGTAATGTTGCCCCATTGGTCACTCCCTCCAAGCTGCAGCCGGCACTGGTTGCGCTCGTGCAGCTGGTAATAATCGTACGCCTGGAACAGCTGATAGGTAAACTCGGTGAAGCTCATCCCCGCTGGCTCCGTGCCGCTTGCCGATGTACTTTGGGGTTGCAGACGACTTTTCACCGACTCCTTGCCCAGCATCGTAGTCATGCGAAAGTGCTGGCCGACATCGCGTACAAACTCTAGCACGTTCATTGGAGCATACCAGTCCAAGTTGTTGACGACGGTGACGGGTTTTGGGCTGCTGGTAGGGGAGCCTGACGAAGCAGCAGCAGCATCAGCAGCAGCAGCAGCAGCATCAGCAGCAGCAGCAGTACTACTCCGACTACTACGACTACTAGTCTCGGGCAGCACGCCAAAAATACTCGTAGCATTGTCAAAGACCAGCCGCGTTGCTTGCGACAGTGTTGACTGCGAGCATGGATCGCTCGGTCTGGCGGCCGCTGGGATCGCCGACCTGGCCAGTCGCACCGCCGACCAGCGCAATGACTTGATGCCCTGCGCGGTGGAAGTGCAGCATGCCCATCAGCACGAGCAGGTTTCCCGCATGCAGACTGTCCGCAGTCGGATCAAACCCGGCGTAGAGGCAAGCGCGATTGGGCGATCGCAGCGTCGCAGCCAGTCCCTCGAACGAGCTGCCACGCCAATGACAGGATTGGTTTGAACGCAAACAAACAAGCAGAAAAAAGCATGGAGATTGAGCAAAGTAAAGATCGGAGCAGATATGGCGGGAAAAACTCAATTCGATGCTGTACCTCGTGTGTGCATGGAGCAGTCCGCGCCACTGCAACTCGGTCAGCGCGCAGGGACCAGGCGCAGTAGAAGAAGCCAGACTTGTGGCGAGGATTGGAGCAGAAGAAGCTGCGGCAGAGTGAGCCGCTCGGCGTCCAGCGCTCAAAGCCAAAGCCAAGACAGGTCGGCTGCTGCTGCGACTGGCAACGAGCATGTTCAGGTTCGGGACTGAGCGGCTCAGAAGAAAGTGTCAGAATTTTTTTTGGGATGGTCCAAACTGGTGAAAGCTGGTAGTGACTTTATTTCGGAAGGTGTGGATTTAAGAAGTGATTTTCGGATCATCATTGCCAACGAGCTTTCCTTGCCCCCCCCCTCCTCTCTCTCTCCACTACCACTGATTCAAAATGCACAAAAAGCTAGAAACGACAGATATGATTGCTCGACTTGAATGCGGCATCAGCAACACGCTTGTTCAAACTTGCTCGGCAAGATGATGCTTTGGAAGATGCAGCAATAGGCCAGCCTGGGTACACTCCTGTACGGTATGGTGCACAAGCACGTTGAAGCTGACAATAATGCGGTCTTCGTCCTGCAAAGAACCGCCAAAGGGAGCAACGAAATGCTCCAGCCACGCTGGAAACAAAATCAGCCGGCCAGGCAACGAGGCCGCTGCGTGAGTGGCGCCAGCACCAAACACGCGACTACTTGCAAATCCTCCGCGGGCTGTAGGTGGAGGTGGACTCAACGCGTCTGAGGTCTGCTGCGACGACACTGATACAACTTTAGCCGCGGCCTCCGCAAGCGCAGCCTCAGGGCTAAAGTCGACAGGAATCTGGGTCTGATCAATGTCCGGGAGCATTGACGCACCGGATCGCGGATCGATAAACTCTACATAGGTCGGGGGAGCCGTTGGCGTTGCCACATAGAAGACTCCTGATAGGAGTGCTCCTGGATGAATGTGCGGCGAATTGGAGTCTCCAGCCTTGTTGATGCCCGCCCACGAATGGACCACCTCAATGTGCACGTCGCCACACAAGGTCGGGTGACTGATTCGAGGGTCCTTGCCATCCACGAGCAATGCCGGCATTTCCACCCATTCATGTGCATTGCTGGTTTGAGTAAACTCTGGGAAGAGCATGCCCTGAGAGGCTTGCGCTTGTAGCCATCGATACGCGCCAGCGTAAACCAGTCGTCGAAGGGCCTGCACCGCAGAGTTGGCTGCAAAGCTGTCAAACAGCTTGGCCGAAGACTGCCATCCGCCCTTGTTGCTCTTACGAACGCTGGGAGTCGAGTTTGCCAGCTGTCGAATCGTGGCTGTGAGCGATTCGAGTAGAGGATGCTGGCTTGGTCCGAGTTGGTTTAAGAGTGGGACTATCGACGACGAGTACATTGGCGTACCCCACAAATACTGCAGCGTGACAGCGCCAGTGCTGAGGCGATCATCGGCAGGAATAAAGTCGGGACATCGCTGCGCCTCCAATTCAATGCCGATTTCGACAAAAACGCGACGAGCAGAGGCGTCCTGCTGGTGATGAGCGAGCATGTGATGCCGAACGAAAGATGGAAAGATCAGAAAAGCTCCTGGCTCCAACCGAAACGCCGATGGAACATTGGTGTCGTCCCAACCTGTGAGTCAATACAATTTCAAGAGCAAGGATGTGATGTGGGTTCAACCACCAGCCCAGCAAAGCGATGAGAGACAAGGACAAAAGTTAGAACTCAATCATCCCACCACAAAAGTCCCAATGCACACACCTGGAAGATGAATTGGCCCAGCTCCAGGCCGTGGGTCTGTTAGAAACACTTGCATGCTGGACGAGTCCCCTTCCAGCGTTTGTTGGAGGCCGGCGAGTAAAGTTAGGTGGGAGCGAGGCACAATATGCGAGGCTTGCGCATGTCCAACGGCATCCTCGTGCAGCCGAATATCCAGTTGTCGAATATTCAGACATGGTGATCTTATTCCAGCATTTGCATCGAACGACGTGTCAAACTGAAACGCGCTTTCGGGCGTGGAGAGCAGCACCGCTGCAGCGGAATTGTGGTGTCGACTGGCAAAGCTGCGGTCCAGCAGGTGGACGTTCCGCCGAAGCGCAGTAAGCAGAACTTTGCCAGCCTCAATGCGTGCAGCGTTTGGAGTTGGGAAGACGAGTTCTCCCGAAGCAGGCGAAACGAGCAATCGAATTCGCCGCGCCTTCCCACCGCGCGCGTGAGGGGCTGCAAAAGGGGCAGTGGCACCTTCCGCCAACAACACCAGAGCATGATGCAGTGCCATGTTGCCAGAATCACGCAAAACGGGCGTGGCCCAGACGTGCGCCCAAGATTCCGTCTCGAGCGTCGTCCGATTGCCCAAAAGGTCAGCCGCCGACGCAGCTTGCCAGCCCGTGGCCGACATTGGGGCATCTCGGCTTGTCTTGCTTGTTGCGCTGGGCTGAGCCAGCAGGACCTTTTGAGCGAGATTGGTCTTGAGTGCCTCGAGATCGGCATAGAGTTTGGCTTCCTTTGCGCTTGGCTCGGCCGGTCTCTCCTGCTCCAATGCCTGTGTTACAATGGTCAGAGCGCGCGCAACTTGCTGATCTGTCAATCATAGTGTTCCAGTCAGGCGGATTAGTGAGTCAAAGTAAGTAGCGTTGGGGATGGAGAACGTCTCGTCGTTGCCGTGCCGCACCTGCTTCGAGCGCGCGTGCAAGGCGCAGGACGACTCCAGCATGCAGTGGCTGAAGTGCATAGGCGGCTTCCATTGCGGCAAGGGCTCCGGCTCGGTCGCCTCCGAGCTGGCACAGCACCGATTGCTGTCTGCTCCAAGCACCACCATTCTCAGTGAGTTTGAGACCAAACGTAGATTTCAAGCCCCCCGATGATGATAAACAACTGCCTTACACGAGTTGATCGACGCGCTCGTGTGATTTAGCAGAGCTCGTGACTGCTGCTATGAGCAAGCACAGCGCTGCAATCATAAACCATCGCATTGGCTGCGTGCGCTTTGAAGGGACTCGCATACTGAACAATGACTGCGCCCTGTCTGTTCATGTTCGGGACATGTTTTGTGTTCTCACAACCAAAAACAAAGTTCTGCATTTTAATGCACTCTGGAGCGGAACAGGAGTACGATGCGATGGATGAGGTCATTGGGTTGTTCCAAAACTCACGCTCTTTCGCGCGCTTTTGTTTTTGTTTTTCTCCACTTGTCGCCTCGTTCGATCACCGTTTCCCTTCTGTGGCTGGCCTCATCCGCCATCGGTTCGCTCTAACTTCCATCATCAGATGGATCTGCCACCAGTGACCAAAGAGGAGGTTGATGCGAGTGGCAGCGTGGTGGCAGCGCGCTCATTTTCAAAATTCAAAAAGCTGAAGCAATCGTTTCACTTTGCTTGCCTTCTTCTTTCTTTTTTCTCTCTTTCTCTTTCTCTCTATCCCTCTCTTGTTGGTCTCTTGTTGGCTGTTCCACATTCACTGCTCGCCTTCAATTTCCCCCCAGGTGCTTGATTCACGCTCTTTTGACACACGAGCTTGCTGATCCCCACTCTTTGATTTTTTTTTCTTTTCCATTTGGCGGTTTTTTTTTTTTTTTTTTTTTGATTTGGATTAACTTTTTTTTCTTCTTTCTTTTCTCCATTTGCTTGGTTTGAGGTCTCTCTCTCTGCTCTGGAGCACGTCCCGATAGCAAGGGACAACCCGCCATCTCGGCCTCCTTCTTTCTGCTTCTGTTCGCTTGTGCGGCTGCCGGGTTGAAGGCGCTGCCACGCACTCAAAACCCACCCAAACGTAACGACAATGATAGTTCCGACGACGACGACCGAGTCAAGTGCGACCGAGTCCCCGACTTCTACAGCTCAAACCCATGCAGACAGTCACTCACTAGCGCCTGGCATGACCACAGAAGCAGCAGCAGAAGCAGCGGTAGCCGTGAACGAGCCACTTCCCAGCGGCGACTGCGCTCCAAGTGCTTCGGATTCTTCCAATGCGACGCGAGCCAGGGCTGAGCCAAGCCACGCCGCCGGCCGCGCTCGTGCCACGTCTAAGACGAGCACTAATACTGCTGTTAATGCCAACCACACTGCTCATGCCAGGGCCGAAGGGAGCGGGCGCAGAGTCGCTTCTTCGTCTGCCACTGCCGTTGCTGCAGCTTCCATTGCCCCTGTCAAGCGTCTGCCACGGACGCCGACCACCGCGCTCAGCCAGCACCAGAGCCCGCCGCAGTCCCAACAGCAGCAACAGCAGACAACAGAGCGCTCAGTGGTTGCTCACGGCCACACGCCACAGACCATGGTTGCGATGGCTGCAGCGAGCGCCGCGCGGTCTCGCTCTCTGCGCAGCCAATCCCAACCCATGGCATCCATGACATCAGGACCCAGTCACCAGGCCCATCATGTTCCTGGTGCTGCTGCTACTGCTGCTGCTAATGTTACTGATGGCCATCATGTGCAGCAGCAAAAGCAGCATGCCATGCAGGCCGCAGGAGCGCTGCCGTTTGTGAAACCAGCATCGCACACCCGCGACCGAGCCTCGAACAATCCCAACCGCTTGCCCTCGCCGTCGTCCTCTTTGACGTCGCCGCCACCACCTCCATCATCGTCATCTCCAGCGTCCTCGTCAGACTCATCCGGCAATCCGGAGCAGACCCAAACACAATCCCGTTCGTTGCGGTCGACAACAAGTGACGTCCCGTCCGCACCTGCTCGAACCACCTCAGCTGGTGCTGCAGCGTCGAATTCATCTAGCGCACAAACATCTCCTGCGGTGGCTGGGGCATCCCCAACAGCACGCGGGCACGCGCCGCGACGCGAGTCGGTACCCGACGCTTCCTCGACTGAAAAGTCTTCCGATGGCTCGCCGTCGGCACCCCTTCGATCGGGCGCGACTGCTGCGTCTTTGCCCTCTCAGAGGCGAGTCCCGAGCGGAGTTGCGGAAGCGAAATACAGGCCAAGCAGGGTTCAATCCGCCCATTCTCGGTCGCTGTCCGTCACGAACGCTTCGCAAGCACGCTCGGCCAATTCTGCTCCTGCACTTCATGCCTCCAACAGCGATAGCCATTTGCCCTCCGCGTCGGCATCCTCACCACCCGCACCTCCACTGGGCACCGCCAGGGTGCCTCAGACACGACCCAGGAGCGAGCAGGAATCACCGCAGTCGCAACAATTGCAACAGCTCGGCCTTCACACCAACTCGTCAGCAGCATCCGCTTCTCGACGAAGCCACTCTCTTGGGAACACTGCCGCGTTCAAGCAAATCACTGGGTCTCGCGACAATCGATCAGCAGCAGCAGGAGTGGTTTCGCCAAACAACTCCTCGCCTCGGCGCCCGAGCACCACTCCTTCATTGTCTGCAGGCCAGGGGCGTCTCACCATCGGGTCAGACGCATCGTTCAAACAAGTCAACATTGACACCGAACAACAGGATGCAGCTGGAACGGACCAAGAGCAGGAGTTTGTGGACGGCAATCGAGAGGCCACAGACGAGCCGGTTTCCAAACCACAACTTCTCGAGTTCGTTGTACCGCCATCGGATGTACCAACAACACATGCTGAACCTGCAGAAGCGTCTGCTCCCTCACTCAGAGGCATCCCAACAATCGAGGTGGAGCCGGAGAGCGTGGTGCAGCAACCAACGTTGCCCGTCGCTGTATCTCGAACCTCCACTCTTGACGCAGAGCATCTCAGCAGCGACGAAAGCACGCTCTCCATCGGATCCCCGAGCTACAGCGCTGACGTGTCGACCATGTCGATCTCGTCCAGCCTCGATTCGACTCTCTCTCCGCCATTCACGCCTCCTGCTCCTCAACGAAGCCTGGCTTCCGATGATTCGCGTGCTGATACTGCCGGCCAAGCAGCTGCAGATCCTTCCGGCGTCAATGCCGATCAGCCCGCCGCCCAGTTGAGCGCTGCACTTCCGTCAACCAAGAAATGCGCCCACGGGTTGACTTTGCTGGACATTCAAGCTCGTGTCAAGCGACTGCGAGCAGTCAAGCTCTATCTGCTCCGGCAGAACGGTCCCAACTCGTTCAATGTGCAACAGGACCAAACCCCCTTTAAAGTGGTCATTGGTGCTCAGGTAGGTGTTGATTTTTTTTTTGGTATTTGGTTTTTTGATTGCGCAGCAGGGTTGTGCACACTCCCGTTGTGTTACTCACTGCGACGTTGCCTGTTTCTTTTATGTTCTGAACACACAGACTTGCACTTGTGGGAAGCCTCATTGCATCCATTTGCTATTTGTGCTGACACGCGTTCTTGGCGTTTCGCTCACCAATCCTGTGCTGCTCGCTGACAAACCTTTGAAGCAATACGAGGTTGATACGCTACTCAGCGTGTTCCAGCAGCCATCGTCCGCTGCAAATGCCATTGCTGACGGCGCTTTGCCTGGGAGCGACTCGCACCAACCAACCGTCAGCAGCAGCAGCAGTCATCGTCCGATGAATTCCAAGACATCTCCAGCACCTCCTGCTCGCTCTTCGCGATCTGCCGAGAATAACAAAGCAACGACGCACAATGCCAACAGCCACCCTCAAAAAGCGCTCATCCAGTCATCCAGTCAAGTTGAGACGACTTGCGCCATTTGTTTGGCAGAGTTCAACGAGGCTGAAGATTTCACCTGGTGTCGTAATGGCTGTGGCAATGTGCTGCACACACACTGCATGACTGTTTGGGCGATTGACCTAACACGGCGCTCGGATGTGGTCGTCTGCCCATTCTGCCGATCGGACTGGTATCGTTCGCCGGCCTTTGTCCAACGTGGCAAGGTGCAGCTCGAGCAAGCTCAAGAGGAGAGCAATGCGCCCCAAGCTCGTCTGGAACGCGCTACTCCAACGAAATCTGGCAACACGGCGAGCGACGAGGCCAGCAGCAGTAGCAGTGGCAACGAGGCGGCTTCGACCCCATCCCCTGCTGGCCATCCACCACTGACACGGACGATCAGCGGCGGCAATTCCGCGACGCCATCTCCTGCTTCTTCCACGTCGACTTCCGTCTTGTCCACGCCCGAGCAAGCACACCAGCAGAAAACAACAAGTCAGCCGCGGTCGAAAATGACGCCCAAGTACCAACAGCCCCGTCTCGAAGCGATGGGCGCATCCGCTTCGTCCAGCTCCCAAACGGCTTCAGGCTCGAGTGGCGCATCCTCCTCGTTGAAGAGCAGCAACTCTTCGGTCACAGTCTATCCAGGCATTCCTTCTGTGAGCCACTTGCCGACGTTGGTTCGGTACCAGACTCTGCGCACAGGTACGCTGCCCGACATTGATGACGAAATCCCTCCCTCGATGACAGAGTTTGCTCGGCAATGGAGCGCGTTGTTTGGTCAGCGGCTCGTCCGCTGCCTTTTCGCCAAGACCTGGGAAGCCCGTGAAATTGCGCTCTGTCGCCTTGAGGCCTGGGCGGCCGACCCCGACGCGCTCATCAAACATGCAGCATCAGCACTTGCCCCAGAGGTCGTCGCCCCCGCAGCCTTGGAACATTGCGTGCTTGAAGTGCTCGTGGCAATCGCAACGTACTCGGCAGGCGATCCCGTCCTGAGGGTTTACTATGCCATGCTGGCGCTCACGCGCACTCTTTTCATCGTGCTTCTTCCGGCTCTGGAGGGCGTTTCAGTGCTGCACGACACCTGGCAACTCATAAACCTGATCATCCTCAAATGCAGCGACGCCCGACCGCGCATCAGCAATCGGTCGATGGACGCGATCATGGACATTTCATGCGATCCTCGGCACGGCGTTCCGTTTATTGTGTGCTGCATTATGATTTCTGTTGTTCAGCAACAGCCCATTGCTCCACAATCAACCGCCACCCATCAGCAGCAGCAGCAACAACAACAACAACAACAACAACAGCAGCAGCAGCAGCAACAGCAGCAGACGCTCCAGCAGCCGGTGCACCCCGGCTTTGAAACTCCCGTGGAGCTTTTCGCACCGCCAATCACTTCGCTTTCGCTTGCTCTCGCCACTCAAGCGGGAGCCAGCTCGGCAAATTCCTTCAGGGTCCCCAGCATTGACGTGTCTGGTCGCTCGTACAAACTGTGGCTCGGCCAACTCTCTGTTCTTTTGCGGCTCATGGCAGAATTCCGCGACGCATTTGTGATCGCCACAGCGGGTCGACACGCCAGCGATGTGCTCAACGACACAGAGCTGAAGCGATGGGACCTCTTCTTCCAACGCTTTCAAACGTATTCTCAAGCAGCCGCTTCTTCGGAGGAATTCGTGGCCCCCCTCCCTGTCTCTGCTGGCAAGGACAGCTTGAATCTGATTGAAATTGTCTGTCACATTGCTGTCGCCCTCGAGCACAATCACGCGACAGTCCGACAGCAAGCTCGCCAATTCATCTGCCAAGCGTACGAACTCATTTCTCCGCTGCCCGAGAACTGCCGACGCATGCGAGCCGTTTTGCAAGCATCCATTCGCCGCAAGAACTTGTGGTTGGAATTTGAAAAGCCTTTCGATGCTTTCGATCAAACTGTTCGCGAGCTCCGCAACGCCGAACCGGGCTGGGCAGGCACTGGCGAAAATTCTCACTCGCGCCTCCACCGCCATCCGCTGTTGCCGTCGTCCTGGATCAACCTGCGTGGAGAGAAACTGCAGACTGACGCCAAGGCCACTGGCGAAGAGTACGAGGCCGTGCAACTGGCCCATGCTCTTTCACTTGCCGAACGGGATGTTGAGTTCGCCGGGCTTACTTTTGCGGGCGAGTTTGCTACCCTGGAATCTGACACGCCACCATCGAGCTCGTCGCGCGCTGGGCCGGAAAACCAGCCCATGTCAACTCTTCCAGGAGGCGAGTCCTACTGGGGCGCGTCCAGCTCTCTGCTGCGAGTCAAGCAGTTCCAGAACATGCGATCCAAGTCGCAGCCACCGCCTCCCTCACCCCGATCGCGGAATATGCAGAGCTTTGATGAAAACTTGCAAGAGGAAGCCGAAGAGACCCGAGCCAGGTTGGAGCAAGAATATCACGCTCGCACCAGCATGTCCGGGCCCCCGCCGTACCATGTGGAATTTCAGTTGGACTATGATCAAGAGGATTGGCAGTTTCCCGTCCCTTCGCGAGAGCGCCAGAACAACATTCAACTCGGTTTTGGCACCAGCGACGCGCTCGCGCCTCCTGCCAAGCCCGAGCGCCGTCAATCCTTTCCTACCCCCGATGCCACCTGGGAGATGGAAAAGCAAGCATTTGCGGCCAAAACCAAGTCCTCGGGCAGCTTTCTTCCATTCGATAGCCTCCAGGAGGAACTGGTTCTCCATGACCAGCGACAGAGCGAACTTGTCCCCGACGTGGCAGCAATGCTGAAAGTGGCTACTGGCGAGGTGCTTGAAGGGCCAGCACGGATCGAAGGCCAACACGAGCTTGTCGCAGGCGCCGCTCAGGGCGAAGCTGCTCTGGAAGCAGCCTCCAGCAATAGTGGTTCCGACGTGCAAGAGCGTGATACGCCGCTGACGGATATTGACGAAAACACGGCAAACGAGCTTCGTTCTGTGATTTCACTCGGCGTGGCTCCCATCAAGAAGGGCGTTCTTGGCACAGGTGCCTTTTCCACATGTTTCATGGCCGCCATTCCGCTGGATCGGATGGAAGCCGGCGGGAAAGCTGCACATCAACCCAGTCGCATCGCCCTTGTGGCCATGAAGCAAATGACCTACGCACGCAACACTCACGAAGAAGAAGAGAAAGTCATGATGCAGGTCATGCAAGAAATCACCATTCTCGCCGGTCTGGTGCATCCCAATGTCGTTTCCTTCTACGGCACTCAGCAGGACGGAAATCACGTGCGTGTCATCATGGAGCTCATGGCTGGTGGAACGGTCACGTCCCTTCTACAGCGGATGGGCAAGCTCACGGACTCGAGCGCCGGCTTTCTTGCACGGCAACTCGTGGAAGGAATGGCTTACTTGCACAGCATGGCCGTTGCACATCGCGACTTGAAAGGCACCAATCTTCTTCTTTCCGACGATCAGATGGTGCTCAAGATTGCCGATTTCGGCTCGGCTGTTCGCGTGACCGACCCGAACATTTCACACGACGAGCTTCGAGAAGCACGTGGAACCGCAGCCTTCCTCGCGCCAGAGGTCATCAAGGGCGCGAGCTCCGACTGTTTTGCCAGCGACGTGTGGTCGGTCGGCTGCTGCATCATCGAGATGGTCTCGGCACAATCGCCTTGGACGCAAGAATTCGGTACCGACAACCAGTTCTCGCTGATGTACGCAATCGCCTCAACGGAGGAGATGCCAGCGTGGCCGGAGAGCTGCCAAGAATCCACTGGGCATTTCTTGAGGTCGTGTTTGCAACGCAATCCCGCTTCACGCCCCTCAATGCTGGATTTGCTGAGCTATGATTTTGTCAATCAGACGTACGAGGAAGAAGCGGAAGAAGAGGAAGAGCCCTCGAGTACAGACATCCCACAGTCAGCCTTGCTCGTGGATGCTCAGATCGCCCCTCAGATTCCCGCACTGTTAGCTCCAGCGAACTGAGCGGCCTTTCCCTCGATAGAGTGGACGCTGCCAAGTTACGAAGCTGGAATTATGCTCATTTTCTTTTGTTAACAACAACTAATACACAAAACCAATAAAACCTATTAAAACATGGAAGTGGTTCGTTATGATGTGGAATGCGTAACTGAAAGAAAGCCTGGCTGTAACTCTGCCCCCACAAAGGCGAACGCGCAGTCCGGACGGGACGACCGGAACGGAACTGCGGAATCGGGATTGATGAATGTAGGGATTGGCATCCAGACTCCCTGCGCGGTGACATAGTGCCGCCTAATGCAACAACAGACAATTGGACAGGGATGAGAGAACAAGCCCTCCAAAAACAGACCGACCTCGAATTCGCCGACTCTTACGGAAATCGAATGGAAATAAACGAATCAGCAGGAAGTTCTAACGCTTCCAAGCCACCCAAAGCAAATTCAAACAAGGATTCAGGGGCGGGCCCGGCTTTGGGAGATGCGGTGGTCGATCGAACCCGAAACTGTTGCGGGCGCCCCAATTCATCAGAATCAGCGAAAAACCATGCGCGAGGCGAAGGAAATAGAAATATCCAAAAAGAAAGACGCACCTTTACCGCGAGCTTGAGAAAAGTCCGGAAAGCAGCTCCGGGCGTGACGACAAACAGGTGCGACAATTGCGACTGAGCATTGTGTGAACAGTCAGAGCACGGCCGGAAAATTGGGATGGAACCAACATCCAACGATACCTGTGCAACAGAGCGCACAATCAAAGTAAGCAGGGAATACAAGTAGAGTGGTTGAGCACGAGAATCCGCGCTTTCCGTGCTTACGTGGGAGCTGGAGGGAGCCGGGTCACTTTTGCAGACAATCGGGATGCATCGCGCATGACAGGTGGCGGCTTGGTCTTCGTACGCAATTCCAATCAAAACGCGAGCCGAGGCCTTGGATTGAGAGGCTAACAGAGACGTACAAACCCATGTCAAGTAAGATGAAGAAACCACTAGAGCCCATCCCTGTGTACTGTGTAGCTCGTTAGGGCGCCATCTCTGTCATACATTCTTGCGGCGAGGGCCACGCGACGCCTCCGAGGGCATCAACTTGTGTCACTTGCCACGCATCGTCGCGTGCCGCTTTCTGACTGGTGCCGAGTCCACTCTTGCTGCCAGTGGCATAAACGTCCCACTCTTTCAGAAACCGACCGTCCTCTGCAAATGGCGGCGATGGCAGTCCGTTTTTGCGCTTGTACCGCTTGGCCGAAGCGATAAAAATGCCGACCTTCGAAGGAGACAGCTCATGTTGCTGCTTCCTGGGGTTTGGCACATCCGACGATTTGCTGATTTGTTGGACAAGACTGGGTCGAAACTGGACGAGCTGGCGACAGCAGTCAGCTTCGGCACCGTACATGTTGGCATCCTGCCGAGTCAAACAAACCCCGCTCATCAGTCAGGTCGAAAATGCTCTACATGTGATCAAAACGCAACAAAGACTTCTGACCTCGAGTTGATACTGGCTCGCAGGGAGACATTTTGTCATGCCGCAGGGACACAGTCCAGACAATGGGTATGCGGAGTGTTGATGAGCTGGACTATCGGCTGCGGCGGCCTGTCGAGAGGTTGGCCAGTCCGACCATGAGAAAGTCAGCAAGTGTAAATTTGTAATATGAGCAACAAGCGCCGCCAACAAAGTGACTGAAGCGGGGCGATGGAGAAACCCTCACTGCCCAATCCAGCTCAGAGCACCAATAACCTACCGGATTCTCACATCGCAGTCCCGCAACACTGACGGCAGAGCAGGCCATGCGACCGTTCTGCCAAACAGCGAGGCACGACTCTGTTAGCGTTTGCAGACAAGAAGCTTGGTATGGACCAACGCACGCATTCAGCAGATACGCGCGCACGGCCTTCTTGGACTGGGTGCAACAAAGACGAGAGAGGAAGTGAGTAGGTTAAGCGGAAGCAATATTCCGCAGACTGCCCACTTGCCTGAGAACGATGCACATCTTCGTGGTACACTGCCGGCAAAGAGTCAAGGTAGACATTTTTACCAAAAGCAAGAGCTCGTTCACATTGTCTGTTTTGGGGTAGAGAAAAAAAAACAAAAAAAAACACCGCAAGTTAGATGACAACGAAACTTTCAACCCCAGTCACACCGCTGGACTTTCAAGCGTAATACCTGCGAGCAAAAATCAAATCCGGATCGGCTAGGCGACGCTGTATCTCTCGCTGTGGAGGAGTAAATGAGGGAAAGAGATGCTCCCGAATGGTGGCGACGAATTCAATTAGATGGTTTTCGAGTTTTAAAGCGCGCGACCGCTGCTTGGCCCATTCATGAGCAACGAACGGCGCGGATGCACGGCCATTCGGCATCAGCTGGGTTCGCGCAAAGAGCCCGATGATGGCGTCAACAGACCCGCCGCCGCGTTTCGGGTCGAAAGGCTCGCAGATGAGCAACTGCGCGTCATTCGCTGGTACACTCAATACGGTGGGATCCAAGAGATGTTGCAGTAGCACGGCGCGGAGGGCCGCAGCCGATGCCGCAAAGTCAAAGCGAGCCTCGCCAGGTGAATGCAGCACCGAAAGTTGGCAAGGTTCCGGGAGCACAATGGACGGCGCCATTTCTCGGAGCAGCCGTGTCGCTCGAGGCAAGAGCTCAGTTACAATGGTAAATGGCACCTGGACTGTGCCTCCGCTCGAAGAGCCAAGCAAGAGCACCTTTGAGCTGCAGGCGATGGCAAAACTGAGCGCTGCAAGCTGAGCGCGCCTTAATTGCTGCTCATCAGGCTCTGACACAACTTCAGCACTCTCCTGCGGGGGTAGTTGCCTTGACTCGGGTTGGCTGGGTGGTTTGGTAAGCTCGTGCGAGGTCATTGGCGAAGGAGTGCCTGGCGACGACGTCGATCGCCCCGCAGCAGGGTTGAGCACATTCGATGCCGTAATCAGATGGTGCAGCGTACAACCTCCATACGGAGCAATGGCCAGGAGCATCACCGCAGTCTGTGACGCGTGGTCCATGTACAGCCAGAGCGGAACTTGACCAGAAGAGTGGCTGGCTTGATCGTGACTCGAACCCCCAGGTTGAGGCACTCCAGGACTGCCACTGTTTGTCGTGGTCGTGCCTGCAGTGCCGTGGATGCTTCCGAATGGCTTGTCCGACGTCACGTCAATGCGTCGGGCGGCGTGTGGAAATGCATTGGGCAATCCAGCCAGCGCGTTGGCCACTGCGAATGCGCGCGCATACGAGCTCGATTCGGGCTGCTGTGCGTGGACTGCCGGCACGATCAGAGGTCGCTCGGGGCGTGGTGACGCAGGGGAACGGCACTGCTCGGCGGCTCAACCGAGTGCATTCACACGCCTCGAGAGAAATCTGAGAGAAATCTGAGAGAAATCTGAGAGAAATCTGAGAGAAATCTGAGAAAATTTGGGAAATTTTGGGAAACTTTGGGAAACTTTGGGAAATCTGGAAACTCGCGAAGAAAGCAACAACAACGAAAAGTGAGACTGAGAAGCTGAATTTGAAGATAAACTGTAACTGAGCAATGAACATGAATGAAGGCAAACAACACGAAGCCAGAAACAACAAAAAGTAGCAACATCAACAGCTACGAGGCACTGGCTAGGACGTTGAAAAAGTGGTAGACTTCGTCGCCGTCAATGACGCCGAGCTCGGTGTTGCATTCGGTGCAGCGCACAGGATGTAGCGGTCCAGTGTCGGCGGCGGCGTCGTTTTGGCCGCGAGAGAGCTTGCGATTTTTGCGCGTGTTACGATTGCTGCTCTTGCTACTGCTGCTGGAACTTGGTTGAGCACCGGGTTGTAATTGCTCGGCGCGCGCAATCGTGCAGTTGAGCGCAAACACTGCGCGGAATTGGTTGTTGTATTGCGTGTGCTGCTGGCAATCGATGCACACAGTGGTCCAGCAAAATGGACACGATAGGATGGCGTCGCTTTCGATACGAGCCTTCGATGGTTGGGCTGCTTGTTGCGAGTTTGCCGAATTGGGCGGCTCTGAGGCTTTTGCTTCGGTGGAGGTTTTGAATGGATCGATGCCTATCACACAGAAAGTCAAATACCAAGGCAAGCGTGCAACCCCAGGCCAGTGTTGAATGAGTACAACAGTTGAGTGAGCGTCCTGCATTGCGCTTGGGATCCATGCCACTCACCGTTGCGGTAAAACTGCCGCTGCTGCTGCATCCACCGATCGTCCTCATCGTCCACAACGGGATCATACATCAAATCCTCGTTTGTCGGCTGCGCTACTCGCCGCCGCCGTGATTGTGGCTTATTGTTGTTGCTATTGTTGGTGGAAGCATGCGGGTCGACTTCCAGCTCTTCCTCATCCGAATCAAAGTAGCTGTCGTCGTAGAATTTCTGCGTTTTGGCCCAGCAAATTCAATGCAGTGAAATGAATGCATCATTGTCAGCATTCCGTGAAAGCTCCCGCGCCAACGACAATGCACACATCTACAAAGCGTTGCTTACCTGTTGTTGTTCTTTGGTCGCCTGAGCATGGTTGCGCACAACTTCTTCAAGCAAATCCGCCTCGCTAATACTTTCGCCAGCATTCACATCCATCCGGCTTGCACTCTGACCGCTCTGACCATTCCCTGCAACGTCAGCAACTTTGGCGCGGTCCGACCACGGCGTAGGCATTGCGTTGAATGCCTGGTGCGAATTCAGGACGAACGGGGCAGTTCGCACCGTGCGCGTCGTCGAGTCCTGCCGGGACGACCCTCCCGCTTGCGCAGTAGCTTGCAATGGCACCTCGAATGCTCCTGATGCCTTTTCCGGCGCGCTCCCAGGTGTTGGGTGCGTTTCCAGCCACGCTTCGTGGCGTCGTCGTTTTGCTTCAGCCAGCGCCGCGTCGGCCTGTGCCTGCTTCTCCCGCGCCCGCTCGCGCTTCTCGTCCACCTTGAATGCCATGATCATGTCACGCAGCATGTCTGTCTCAAACTCGAGCAGCTCGCGGCGTCGCGGATCCGTCGACCGTCCACCCGCAGCCTCGTCCTCAAGGTCATCACCGCCGTCGTCCTCGTCGAGATCGCGCCCAGCCATCCCTCCGTCGACTCGCAGACCGAGCTGCTCATCGTCATCATCATCATCATCACCGTCATCATCATCATAGCCACGAAAGCCAGAAGCGCTGCGTTCGTCGTCGTCGTCGTCAACGTCGTCGTCGTCCGCGTGCGCTTGGTCGTATGCGAGTCCAAACAAGGGCGGACGGACTGGTCCCATCCCGGCTCCAACACGCATTGGTGCTGACTGAGGTTGCATGGGAGGAGCTGACGAAATAAAATATGACTGGCAAAAGAAATTGTGTTTAAAAAAAAAATAAGAAAAACGAAACATTGTTCTGAACTGTGTTTGACAACAACCAATCTTGGACAAACCAACAAAGGAGCAACAACCATGCACAGCGCGCGCACACACACACACAAACTTATTAGCGACGATAGCGAAGTCGCTGGAAGCGGAAATAAAGCTGGAAGACGCCGCGCTGGAACTGGCAGCGGAAGCCAAAGCGATGCGAATACTCCCAGTCGCGTTTCACAATCTTGAACGCAATGTCCTCGTAAGGAGGTCCAGCCTGGAAGCGAATAATGCAAAAGTCGGGCGACGTCGGATCACGTTCCAAAAAGTACTTTGGAGTTGCGTACTTGTCCAAAAGGTCGGGATAGAAAATCTGCAGTGTCGTACAAGCAAACAACAACAAGACAAATGGCGTTAGGTCAAACGACGAGCAAAAACCACCAACACTCCTCGCTCGAGCTGCACAAGCTGACAGAACTTACATTGAACTTGTAGCCTTGAACAACCTTCGGCGGAGGATTCTCCTTGTCGTAATGCTTGCGGTTGTACAAATTCCAATCAAAGCCAGTGTGCACGCGGTTGAAGAAGCGCGGCTTGCGAGGACGATACTTGTCGCTAAACTGCTGCGGTTGCAGAGGAATGTCCACGTTGAATGCCTGTTCATCCTCTTCCATGCTCTTGGAGGCTTCGCTGCGGAACAAGTCCAAGGTTGTGCTACTGTCGTCGAACGGTCGCAAATCGGGATGTTCCTCGGGATTGCCCAGGAGCGAGCCCGCAAGGTCTTCTGCTGCTGCGGCTGCCTGTTGGCCAGCCCACTCGGTCGCAAACTCGCCTGTCGCGGCGGCCTCGGCGACTTCGGCAGCGACACGCCGCCGTTGTTCGTCCAGATTGGCTTGATCGTCTTCTGGATTGAGAATTTCCGCATCCAGCACAGAGTCGGCCGACAAGAGCGGCAGCTCAAACCGCATGCCAGCCTCCAAAATGCGTTGCCGCTCTTCGGCGTACTTGGCATCGTCCAAATCGGCCTCTTCATCCATGTCTTCAGCGTCGTCATCCTGATCGTCGGCAGCTGGACCAAGCGCTTGACGCTCAGCCAATCGCTTCTTGTTGAAAGCGTCAGCTGCGTCCGCATCCACGGTGAGCAAGTCGGCCTCGTCAAAGACGGACTCACCCTGATGGCCAGAGCCTTGCAGCAGACGCCGCTGCTCTTGCTCAAGAACGGCGCGTTGCTGGCGCTGGGCACTCTGCTGCAGCCCCTGCATGCGCTTGAGTTCCGCGAGCATTCGCTTGAGCATCTGCATGTGACTGTCGCGCAGCCTGGCATGAGCCATGTGAACCTTGAGCTTGACGGCCAACGTTTCCCAGTACTCCACATCAACACCCGTGGTGCCTGACGCGGCAATTTTGTTCTGGATTTGCTGGCCAAGGGCAATGAGCTGCGAAGGGGTTTTGCCCAAAAAGATTTTCGAGACATCCGCCTTGACCGCGCCGCTGACGGTGCTGCTGTTTGCGCCGCCTGTTTTCCGGTGGTTGAGAACATCCAGGCAGAGGGTGCTAATGTCTGCCCAGTAGTCCACATGCGACCCCTTTTCGAGTTGCGCATACAGGGTGATGTCGGCGCTCAAGTCTTCCAAATCTTCCTGAGTCAGGCCGCGCAGCACATGGTACGGCTCTTGGAGGTCAAAGTTCTCGACATTCTCAAAGTTTGTTGCATAGTGCGCCAGAAGATCGATCGGCTTGCCGCGATTGTCGGCGAGGCGGAGCTGCGAGCGCATCTTGGCCTGGTTGAGGTGGAACTCGTCCTCCTTTGCCTCCCACTGGGAGTAGGCCGAGCCCTCGTTTTCGCGCATCATGCGTGTGCGTTCGGCGTCGCGCTCTAATTGTTCGCGCTCGCGTTCCAAACGCCGCTTTTTGACCTTTTCAAGCTCGCGTCGGTTCTCGTCGTGCCTTGCCTTTTCCATCTGCTTAATCTGGGCGTCAGACAGGCCACTGTCGCGGTTTGACGCGTTCTTCTTGGCCCAGTTGAAGCGCTCCAGCAAGTGCGTGTCACCAAACGGGTTGTCGGTGTTGGTGTAGCCTGCCACCTCCTGCTCTGTCCAGCCAAGCTCGAGAAGCTTCTTCTTTCGCTTGGCTTCCTTCTTTGCAAGGCGGCGTGCGCGCTTCTCCTCGGGCGTCTCGCGGGCCTTGTTGGCAGCCTTCTCTGCTCGAGCTCGTTCGCGCTCTGCCTTGGCCTCCAAGCTTGCACGGCTCGACGAAGCGCGTCGATCGCTGCTGTGACGGTGGTGGGCTGTGTTGTCGCTGTCCTCACTTGCGCTATCATCACTGCTGCCACTCTGGCTGCTATTGTCACTGCTATCACGACGGCGATGGGACTTTCGCCTCGAGCTCGAGCTCGACGATTTGCGAGCAGAACGCGATCGTCTGTCGTCTGGAGATTGTGACCTGGACGACGACGACGACGCCGACGCCGATCCCGCCGACGACGCCGACGACGATCTCCTCCTGCTGCTCTTGCTCTTGCTCTTGCTCTTGCTTGACTTGGATGATGACGACGGCGAGCGGCTCCTGTGCCTGCTTCGCCCTCGCTCGCGATCGTCGTCGTCGTCGTCGTCGTCGTCGTGCCTTGAGCTTGACGACCGCACCGCCGCCGCCGCCGCGTCCTTGTTGTCTGCTCCGTGCTCCTGTCGCCTCCTATCAGATGACGATGACGATGATGATGAGGCAGCAGCAGTGTCTCGACTCGAGCTGCCGCGGCGCTCGTTGTCGTCCTTGTCTGCGCGACTGCCTTCGCGGCCGCCATCATCACGGTCATTGTTCTCGTCACCACGCTTGTGGTGGTGCGAGCGGCGATCTCGCTCTCGGTCTCGTTCTCTGTCTCGCTCTCTGTCTCGTTCGCGCTCTCGGTCTCGGTCTCGGTCTCGGTCTCGGTCTCGCTCTCGTTCGTCGCGCTCGCTGCGTCGCCCGTCGTCAGTGCGTTGCTCGTCACGCTCTCGGTCGCGCTCGCGGAGTTCTCGGTCGCGGCGTGATTCCGACATTTGTTGCTGGAAGGTGTGGCTGGTTTCTTGTCTGAGAAAAACAGCGACTGAGTTGCATTGAACTGGAAGGTGAATTCAGATCGGTTTGCTTGGTTTGCTCTCCTTGCCACTCTAATTCAACAGATCAGTCTGACCTCAATCTGACCTCAATCTGGAACGGTTCATCCAAAAGCGCTGTTGGACGAGCCACTCACAAGTGTTCCCTCTCCTCCTGTTTTCCTGTTTGCACTTGTTGACAATCTGGTCCATGAGATTCCACATGCTATTATTGTTGCTATTCTTATTCTATTCGAGTTGGTGGCTCGGAGAAAAAACAAACAAAAAAATCTGCCAGGTCAGTCGGGAACAATGCCTCGCTCGCGCTGAAGACGACTCACTGATGCTTGCAGCGTCTCAATGGTGCCGACTAGGTCGGGAATTCTTGTCTCGTAGTTGGCAACCATGCCGGCCAGTTCCTTGTTCGAGCCAACGTGAAGCCCGCGCGTTGTTTGGCACGCAGTGTACGACTCGGGGCTCAGGACTGTGCTGTTGCAGACTTTGTCATGCCACCGGTGATACAAGGGAGTGCTGACTGCTCTGAATATCCGGTAGCCTCGAGCCAGGAAGGTGTCGACGAGATGGACGTCTTCATGACCCCAAAAGTCAAATTGCTTTGTGCCAAATCCGCCAACAGCGTCGAAATCGCTTGCAAAAGTGCACATCATGCCAAAGCCATAGTACCGCCAAAAGCCAGAGTCTGGGGTAATGTGGGAGGCTTGGTTGCGAAAGAGCGAATGGACAATGGGAGCAAACACCTGCTCTCCTCGAACCACATTCTGTCGGCACTGTCGTAAAAACCCAAGCTGCACCTCCATATCCACATCACAAAAGAAGGCAAGCGCGTCTGTACTTGGAGGTGCTGGTGGCTGGCGAAAGGAAGAGGCAATGGGTCGAGCCGGTTGTTGGTCGTGCACAATCTGACCCAGTTGTCGTCGTACAACGGGACTTCGCACAGTGTGGGCAGTGCCGATCGCCAGTCCTCGCGCACGAGAAAATGTCTCGTTTACTTCCACCTTCCGAAAGTACCGAAGCGCCTGCAACTCGCCAAGCTGCCGTTGGATGCTGACGTTGGACTCGAGCTTGTTGTGATCTCCTTGCAAAAAATCGACCAGAACCAGTGCAACATTCTTGTCTTGCTTGGCCAAGAAGAGAATGTTGTGTAGCAGGAGGTCGAGCTGGTCTGCACGACCAGCGAGAGGCACAATGAAATGAATGGTGGCTTCGTCGACGACAAACGGCGGATTGCCGGGCAATTCACGAGTAATGACTCCCATAGCGCCGTTTCCTGGTTGATCCTGGTTATCAAACGATGGGAGGGCAAGAGGCCTTCGTCCGGTTTTGGGAGATTGAGCGAGGGGGTCTTGCTGTAGTGGCTGCAGGTGGCGTTGCCGTGCCGCCGCTTCCTGAAATCGTGCTTGCTGCTGGTCGCGCTGCTGTTGCTTTTCGGCTGCTAGCTTTTCTTGCATCCGTGCCATGGCTTCTTTGTTTCGCGCTTCAATGAGGGCTTTACCGGTGAGGGGTGCCGGCGGCACTTCGACAACATCCGTGCTGCCGGAAACAATGGGATAGTCCACTACTTGTCCGCTGAGCACGAGAGGACCAAGACTACGCGACAAGTGCATCCGTCGGATTGTCTCGATGCCCGTGGCGTTTTGTCGAAGCAAAATCTCGACAATGTACTCGCGTCCTGCCCGACGGTCAACGCGTCGCAGTCCCCCAAGCGGTCGAATAACATCGACCAGCGTATCTCCTTGTGCTTGGAGCTCCTCACTCGTCCATTTACGCGCTGCCTGGACCACGGCGTCGATTTCCGCCGAGGCGCCGTACTTGAGCGGCGTGATTGGACTGGCCTGAGCCGAGTCGTACTCAAACTTGAGATCGAACGCCGTCCAGTGGAACTGCAGCAAGTGATGGTACTCTCGAGGTGTGGTGCTCGTCGCCGGAGCCGGGCTGAGAACGGCCAGTCCGTGTGCCGGATTGCATTCGGACGGATCCGAATCATCACCCTTGGGAGCAACAGCAGCTGCAGCTCGACGAGCATCATCGCGTTCCTTCTCGACGACGACCAGCGCCCTCCGAGCTTCTGAGAGATCCAGTTCCAAGTCTGCAATTCGCGATTCGAGCTGTGCGCTGCGTGCGAGTTCGACCTGGCGCGCGTGTTCTTGCTCGCTGGCGGCAGATTGTCGATTTGCCGCGTCCAACTTGGCGGCTTCGAGTCGCTCGTCCAGAGCATCCGACTGACGCAGCAGCAATTCAATCTGTGCTTGGAGTCCAGCCTGCTGCATGCCGCACTCGAGATTGGCGGCGACGGACGCTTGCCACGACCACGTCACAGCTCCCAATGCGCCAGCAATGACGAGTCCCGCCAGGAGCAGCCCAGGACGAAGGACAAAGCGACGCGGAATGGCACGCATTCGCAGCTAGTTGAGAGTTGGAGCGTGTCCAATGGACGGTGGCGGATGTATTGAGAGGAGGCGCGGGGTGGGGGGGGGGGAAAAGCTGAACTCTGCGAAACGAAGACTGATTCTGAGCGCGCTCAGCAAATCCCCAATTCAACTCCTCGACTGATGATATATCTCGCATGACAAAGGAGCAGGGGGTTCTGCATCCTTTGCGATAAAACCGTTTCCACAAACATTTGATTTTTTTTTTCGGAGGCGTTGCTAGCAAGCGCGGTCACGCAAAATTCACCACCCTCCAGACCAACAACAAAACAACAACAAAACAACAACAATCACAACGACAATACAAGCCGAAAAGAAAGAAAAAAGCAAACAAAAATCACGAATGTCGGATCCTTTACGACGAGCTCGAAACAGCCAGTTTCTTCAAGTGATCAACAAAGACTTGCAAGCTGACATCGTCGGTAAGCACTTGAAGGCCCGCTTCCTGACCATACACGTTGGCCGAGTTGTGGGTTTGTGACGGATTGACTTTGGAAAGCAAAAAGCGAGCCTGACTGCCACCCTGGTCGCAATCAATGTAGCGAGGCAGAGGGAAGCGACTGACCAAAAGTTGCTAAGCAAGCAACGAGAGCAAAGAAAGCGCAAACCCAGAACACGTTAGAATCACGCTCGCAACCAAAACATGACAAAGGTAGAATGCGTTACCTGTGCTTCGGCGACGGGTGCGGCAAGCAGATTTTTAAAGTTCTCAAAGTTGGGCTGGTTCTGATAGCCTTGCTTGCGCCATTGGGCAATCGTCTCGCCGTGGAAGATAAGAATGTAAAAGAACGTGTCAAGCAGCAGGATGCGATCGGGCTGGATTGACTGCGAATCGAGCATCACTGGAACTGGCTCGCCGTTCAGACTGAAAGATGTCAGTGTCGGCTGAATCATGATGAGCGAGTTGGTGACGTCTTCCTTGTTGAGCTTGTGGCTGGAAGGAGGCACGGAAAAGTTGACCAAAACGAAAAAAAACAGAAAAAAATCAACAAACACAATTTCGGCTCCCAAACAATCAGCCAGCCAAAGCACTCACCGGTAGTAAGACGATTCGTCAGGACTGCAGTTGAAGGATTGCAAGAACTGCGAGCGACGAAGGTGGAACATGAACTGCGGATACAGCGAAAAGTTTTCGGCAAGTCGGAACGAGCCAGGCTCGTCCTTTCGGAAGTCGGCAAACTTTTGGCACTGTGCAAGTAAAAAGGGCAAAAGTCCCCGCCCCCAAAAATGAGTACTCTGAAGAACGCAGAATGGATGAGAAGTGGAATACAAGAACTCACCAGACGAATGAGCATGCGGTCGAGCCATCGCAGCACATCGGGTCCTTCATCGTTCTCGGCGCGGAAAACAGCAATGCGCGCCATCAAAACAGCGGCAGCTTCTTGATCAAAGCCACTCGCGATTGCGCCAAGGTTGGTAGCCGCGTCCACAAGACTACAAACACACAGAAAAAACAACAACAACAACAAAAAAACCAAGCCATTGTTCATGAGATGCTCCAGTCCAGATCCAACCCAAAGCGACAACAATCAAACAACAACTGGAACATACTTGCGAGCAATGGTAGTCACACGGAGCCGTCGCTGACCGGACGAATGCTGATACTGGGTGGTGAACTGGACGAGGGCTCGCTGTCCAGGTTGAACAGGAGTTTGATGCTACACCAAGAAGGAAACGAAACCCAACAATAACAACAACCAAACCAACAACAACAGAGTGAGCGAATGAAGGCAAAGATGGAAAGCCATCCATGGCGACAAACACCAACCAAACACAAAGAAATATCTCACCTGTCCCACAACTTCAAAGAAAAAGCCGCATGTCGTCGCTTGATCAATACCGCACAGCTTCCAAGCGCTAGTTCCACCAAGGCAAATGTCGTTTTCAGACACGCAGGGCCCCTTCTTGGCCAAAGAGATACCGGGGCCAGTCATGCCGCAAATCTTGAGTTCGCGAGTCGCCTGAACATCGATCGTGGCACCAAAGGCCATCTTGTACTCGCCCTTGTTGTCCTTGGCAAAAATGCGTTGGAATGTTTGCTTGAAGAGGGAGGTGTTGAACGAATCACCCATCACCATGTGACCGCCAGTAAGGTTGGGGCAGGGCTTGATCTCGAGCAGACCGGGTTGGTCGAACGCGCAGGCAAACACATCAATAATGTGGCCGTTGTTGGCAGCACGCTTGGCGAGCGCGTCGTAGTGCTTCAGGGCCTTCTTGAGGTACTTTGCATTGTCCTTCTCAATGTCGTGGGTCGAGCGAATGGGCTCTTTGAGCTCGTTGCTGACAGCAATGCCGGGGCCTTGAGTGGCGGGGCCACCCATAAACAGCATGGCGCGTGCGCCAGTGTTTGGGAAGGTGCACTCCAACAGGCCGACGGCGACCGAAAGGGCAACGCCAGTGCTGCGCAGTGGTCGCTTGTCGTTGGCGACTGGCCACGGGTCACGCTGCAGCTCCTCGATGATGGCAGTGAGGGCAGAGTCGCACTCGGAGATTGGTTGAAGGAAGCGCGAGGTGCCGGGTGCACCGCCAATCTGGGGCTGCGGCGCCTGTTGCGGCTGCCCAGGCTGCTGCTGCTGTTGCTGCTGCTGCTGTTGGGGACGAGCGGCGGCCGTTTGCAGACCAAGCAAATCCTGCACCTGCTTGGCAGCAAAGTCCTTGGTGCCGCGGAAGACGTAGCTCTTTGAGCACTCTGCATAGGCAATCTCGTGGACTTGGACGGTTGTGCCGTAGGTGATCAGGCCGACCAGGGCGTTTTGGGGCATCAGACTGAGCGACATGATGAGCGAGTCTTTGAGAGCCTGGAAGTCTTCGTCATCCATGCAAGTGTCAACCACAAACAGGAAGATCGGAGGCAGCGTCGCGCCTCGCTGCAACGTGTACTCGATGGTCGAAAACTTTTGCAGCAGCTCGGCGGGCAAGCGCTGCTCTGAAATTTCACGGTAATGTGCTGGGAATTGGTTGCGCTGCAAGCAGAATGGGCAAATCCAAAGCTTGGCACGCACGTCAATCGAGCTATTGGGAGTGGGGCAAGTGGGGCAAGGGGGTTTTCAGATCGAGTGAGCCAAAAACAATGAAAATTTTTTCGTGCAAGACGGGTGAGGAGTTTTGGAAGAACAGCACCACCACCACCACCGCCATCATCAAGAATAGCAACATTTTGCCAAAACCCTTTCAGCGGTTTGCCAAAAGAGCGACGGGTCGGGTCGTTCGCCACGACGACAACTGCAATCGTCGGCACGTTGCCACGCAGTCGCATTGCCACGCAGTCGCATTGCCCCCCCCCCTCCACCTTCCTCCAATGCCAACGAGGCATAAGAAACGTGCCACGACAGCACCTCAAACGAGACAACAACTGTTGTGGTACACTAGCAATCGAAACACGAGCCAAACTCACCAGTACGGATTGAGCACTGCACGGCAGGTGGTTTTGCCGCAAAGAACGGGCTCGTAATAAATCGGCGGCAAGTCTTCACGCGGCTTCAGCGGAGTGTACATGGCTGCGACAGGCACGACCTGTTGTGATTCGAGGCGAGAGGAGTTGGCGAGTCAGCAGCGGGACAGTATTGAGGAAGAGTAGCAATGCAACGGGTCGTTCAGTTCGTCCATCGCAGGCGCCAACACGCCGTTCACAACGCAACCACTCGTCGGGTCGCACAGACTTGGTTGACTCTCTGATGGGAGATGATGGTGAGGAGGGAAGACGAGGCGTACCATTCGGGTGGCTTCGATGCGGCTTGAAGGCCAGACGTTCCACGACCAGCGCACGCCGTCGCGCATCTCGCACTCGTCAACAAAGTCCTGGAACGACATGACGTGAGGCTCGACAGGGACGCGGCAATCCGAGATCTGCAGCAGGAAGAAGGGCGAAAAGCCAAAAAAAAAAAAAAAAAAAGTGAGATCGCAGATTTGTGATTGCAGTTCGCGTTTTGGCGAAAGGAGAGGCAAAAAGCAAAAGGAGGAAGGTGAGGTTTGGAGGAGAACGAATGATGAGAGAGACGAACGTGGGGTTTGGGAGGCGAGGGACGTGGGGGGGTGGGCAAGCAGCAGCAGAGCAAAAGACGACGACAAGAACGCAATGGAAATTGAACAAAACCAAAAAAAAAAAAAAAAAAAAAAACCAATGATGAGCGAAAATCTGAACAAAACCTGAGAAAAGTTGGGAGTGAACTCTCGATTTTTTAAAAGATCTTTGGTGAAATCATAACTGCGACTCGGTTTTGTTGTGTGTCTTGTTTGCTTTGTTCCCCTTGATCACGAAAGTTGGGGATGGGGCGAGGGGAAAGAAAGAATTTGAAACATGGCGCTGTTGGAAAGTTTGTTTCACTGATACAATCAGCCAGGCAGGCTGGAACTTGCAATCTACATGACGTGGACTGCACTCACAACAGCCGCTCCCCTTCTTCGAGGGTCCAGCAGATTGTGTGCGTCCGCCGGATGGCACTTCCACTGATTCCCCCCCCTTTTTTTGACTCTGATTTGGTACTTGGTTGCAGCTTGCTCGACACGCCCAACAGTGCATGTCGAGCTAAATACTGTACAATAATCACAAAAAACAACCACGAACGGCAACAAAAAGACAAGGAAAAGACAACGACCAGGCCACGCAGAGGCCTAGGATATGTTAAACAATCAAATGGCGGTTGCGCAGGAGCGGTGGCTCCATTTTGCCGTCGCCCAGCAACACCAGAGAGACTGGAGAGAGAGCGACAGAGTTGGGACGAGACTGGTAGTGCCGAAGCATGCTACGCTCTCCAGCCCCGCTCAGAGACGGACGGCGCGCGGCTGCAGCTCGGACACTGCTCGCTGTCGCGCTGCTGCGTCGACGCTGGAGCCACGCAGCCGAATCTGGTCGAAAAGGTTCGCTCGAGACGACTGGGGCAGCAGGTTCCGCGTTGAGGGCTTCGCTGCTGCTGGTAGCAGACGAGGGTCCGCTTTTGCGGCTGGGATCGTAAGCCCGAGACGGCAAATGTTGGCTTTCGGCGTACGAGAGACGATTCGAGTGGCGACGCTCCAGATGGGTTCGCACACGGTTGACAGACGGCGCAGAGGAGGAGCGTTGCATGACGAGGTGCGCGGCAGGGAGAGGAGCACCCAAGAAGTCTCCCAGCATTGAGGCAGCAGCAGAAGCAGCAGCAGCCGAAGCAGCAGCAGCCGAAGCAGCAGCAGCCGAAGCAGCAGCAGCAGCAGAAGCAGCAGCAGTCGTCGTCACGGAGCGGTTTGGCGAGTCAATCGTGTACTCGTCATCCACAGTGAGCTGAGGAGGAGCAATATTATGCGCTTGGTAGAACGCCGCAGCAGTGGTGGTCAGTGATTGCGTGCTACTCGGGGTCGTCTCGGTGGAGTCGGTCAGAAAGTTGCTTTCGCTCGTCAGATCAAAGGTGAAGAATTCAGGCGACGAGCGATCTGCAGGCATCAGCAACGCCGACCAGACTTCCTCCGTTTCCACGAATGGAGTCGGGTGTTCGCATACTGGAGAATGAGTCGCTGGGCTGGTGGGGGCGCTGAACGAACCGCAACCCAGCAACAGCAACGAGTCGCGGTGTCGGCGGCTGAGAGCACCACTGGCACGCGAACGACGACCAAACTCGCCAGCAACAGCGAGATGAATGGCTTCTGCAGGGATGCCGCCAGTACCATCCGCAGAAGAAGTGGATAGATCGCACTCGAGGAAGCGTCGCTGTCGGTGGTGTCGCCCTGTCGGAGCCAAACCCGTTGCTGCTTCGACGAGGCTGCCGCGGGAGCCACAGCGACTTGCATTGTGCGAGCCGCATCGCGAAGATCCCCCCGTGCGCCCGAGTGAGCTAGTACTGGAGGCGTGGCGGCGCAGTTGGGCAAGCGTTCGCGGCCGCAGCTCGTCCAACAGCTCGCAAACAGAGCATGGGCGCAAATGGCCCGGGGAAAGCGACGCGGCCGACATTGGAGGCGACTCTGTCGTGACTTGGCTCGTAAACCTGACGATACCTTTGGCATGACGCTGGTGCGCAGTGACGGACGAGTCGTTTTTGGCAGCAGTCGCGACAAGAATGTCGCTATCCTGCGAGGTCAGCGTCGGATGCGTGTAGAGGAAGGTGTCGACGCACTCGACTTGGTTGGGATCTGGCGGCTGATCGGGTGACTGCTCGGCGAGCAGCAGCGATCCTTCCAAGCTGCTCTGTTCCATGCACGTATCTCGTGTAGTGACTGCCATTCCAAGCTCTTCGGCAGCAGCAACGAGGGGCCCGGGGACCTGCACCGCCTCACCATTTTCGGCAATGAACAGCCCGCTGGCTCGCCGCGAATTGTCCGCGCTGGCGAGTCGAGAATGCGGGGCAGACCGGCGCGCAAACTGGGCTGGCTCGCTTTGGAAAATGTGCTGATTGTGGTTTGCGGGTAGAGGCCGAGTTTGGCGGACGTTGCGAGAATTCTCAACCCTTGCTCGGCGTGTCAGCGAGCCGTGCCGTTGCAGCCGCGATGATGGTAGGGCAGGGTCGTGGGTGTCTTGCGCCTCAGTTGCAGCTTGCAGCGTCGTCATTCCGGTGGTGGTGGTGGCGGTGGTGGTGGTGGTGCAAGGACTGGCGTCAACGTGAAAAGCGGTGGGCGGATGCGAAATGAGACGATGCTCGTTGCGGTTGGCGTCTTCTGCGGCGTCTGCTTCGCCGCCACTAGTACCGTGAGCCAATTGCGCGCCTGGGACGACGTGGGCCATTCCTTGTGCGTCTGAGATGCTTGCATCGTTGGGCGCGTGGTACGGTTGCAACACGTCAAAGACCTCATCGTCGTCGTCGTTGTCGTCGTTGGCAATATGCTGAGCATCGGCGTCATCAAGACAGCCGCTCGCAGCAGCTTGTTCTTGGAGACCTTGCATCATCACGTCCGTGTCCATGGCCCCCATCCAATCTGACGCTAGAGGGACGCTCGTGAGACCCGTGGCTGAAGGCTGAAGAGCCGACGTGTGGGGAGGCTGCGGGTGGACGTGATCATCTTGCGGCTGGAGAGGGAGGTGCTGCGGTCTCGCAACCGCGAACGACGTTGGCATTCCGCTGCCAGCCCGGCGGAGGCTGTTGTTGTCCTGCCTGCGCAGTGTTCGTGACTGCGCAGCGCTCGCATGCACTGCCGTGGCCGTGTCGGAAGCGTGCAGGGCAGAAGGGGCAGAAGCGGCGGCGGCGGCGGAGGAGGAGGAGGATGATTCACCGAAATCGGAATTCGCACCTCGACAAGCGATTTGGATTTGAGCACGCCCCTCGTCAGCCATTGCATGACCCGCCACCGAACACGCGCGGTGCAGCTCAGCCCCTGGGGACAACGAGGACAGTGACGACGACGACGACGACTGAGTGTTGCCGGTGGACGAGGGCTGCGGCTCGGGGAGTCGGGGAAGCGGGCGCCGTGCGAGCGAGTGCAGAATGGACGTTTCGTGTGGCACGCTCAGCAGCGCGAGCGGGGGCAGCGAGGGCATCTCTGGCGCCGAGACACTCGCTCGCCCAGCCCGCGCCACACCCGAAATAAGCGAAGACGACGACGAGTCAGACACGGGCATGGCCGTCGCACTCTTCGACGGAAGCCGTGAGCGGCGGCGGTAGAATAGCGACGACGACGCCGACATTTTGTGTAAGATTTTTTTTCCCTTTTGTTTGATTTTGTAGATCTACTTGTAATCGTCCTCGTTGATTTCGAGCGCTTGTGAATTGGTGGGGTTCAATGCAAGATGGGCGATGAAGAGGACCAAGGTTGTGATATCTGGGGCAAATCGTACTCCTTGAGTTCAACACACAGCCCTCAAGGAATTAAATAGCTGAAAAAAGAAGAAGAGAAGGAAAAAGGGAAAAAAAGGGACTGGTTTGTGTGCATTTTGCATTACGATTGCGGATATTGCGAATGCAAATCCTCTGTGCAAAATCCGCGGCTCACTTCAACCAACGACTCTGAGAAGGATGAGCTACTTTGAGAACGCGAATAGCAAAGCACGATAACGCAGCAAGGCACAGGGGAAAACGTGTTTTTTTTTTTTTGTGAGTCTGCAGAGGTTTTTGACGTAGTTTGCGTCCGTCTTTCCCTTGTACCCTACAGCGTTGCTCGTGCATTTGGAAGTACCGTCCGACGTATCGAATGAAATGGTAGTGCTACACCCAGCAGTTGGAGACACATTGCGGTATTTCAAGTGTCGTGCAGCGACATTCCAAAGCTCAAAATGTTTGGTGGCACGGGATCGAAGCGCGTCAGAATTGCTGGCTTCGAAATGGGGTGTCGGGTGGAATGATATGTACGAGTGCTTGCTACATCAGGCATGAACATGGACCTGGAATGAGCTGCGGGGTTCGCCAGAGGTTTACGACGGTATGCCAAACACAGCTCAATGTACGTATTCTTGTAAACAACTGTTCTTTACAGTATGTTGTTTCTTTTTTCCCCTTCAATAAGAATAAATGTTTCACACAACAACAATCACTCAAGCAAATTCATAGGGGCTTATGCGAACATACCACACAAAATTGGTGTGAATCACCCAGAATCGGATTCGTGATTTTCTTTCCTGTTCTTTGACGACCAGCTCGGATCGCAATGCATCACTCACTTGGTACTCCCTGGTACATCATCCATTGCTTGCATCCATTCATTGTGAGATGGCAGACGGACCAATCCCCCCAAAGTCGGAGGCGTGTTCGATTTAGATTGCCACCATATTCTTCCAACAGACTCCATTCTGCTGCTTCAACTCGTTGCTCAAAATCATTTGGTTGCATATAAGCGGCTTTAATAGTAAAAAACAGCAAAAAGCACAGCCTTAAAAGAACACTACAGGGACAAAACGCATAGACACGAACAACAACAACAACAACAACAAACAAACAAAGGACAGGTCATTGCTAATGGTAATGATGAATGGGGCAAACACAAACCGCAAACCCCGCTTGCGTCTTTTACAATGAAGCTTGAGCACGAATTGGGGCCGTTGCTTTCAAATTTGCGGCCTGGACGGCGGGATCAAATGCACCCGAGGTGTATTCTTGCCAAGAGTAGACTGGAGGTTGGAAGGCCTTGTTGTTGACCGATTTGCGCACGCCCACCAGTGCGTCAGCCAGGAAGGCAGCGCACTTGGCGTTGGTGACGAGCGGCACATTGTGGTCGACAGCCATACGACGGATGCGGTAGTTAACGTCAGTAACGCCTTCAGCGCGGATTTCAGCCAGATTCACGACCAAGTCGATCGAGCCGTCAAGAACATGCGAGCGAAGCGCGTCAAGCGAGCTGGCAGTGTCAAAGACCTCCATGTTGGCAACACCGACAGAGCGAGCAGACTCGGCTGCTTGAGCTGTGCCGTACAGCTTGAGGCCATAGGCAGAAAGCTGCTTAATCACACGAGCCACGTCAAACGTGTCGGTCAGATTGTCCATCGTCACAAACGCGGCCTTCTTGGGCAGGCGGAAGGCGTTCGTGGACATGAGGGCATGCATGTACGCTTCGTACTTGTCCTTTCCAAAGCAAGCAACCTCGCCAGTCGAGGCCATCTCAACGCCAAGCATGGGGTCGGCGCCAGCCAGACGGGTGAAGGAGAATTGTGGCACCTTGACAGCCTGGTAGCCGCAAGCCCGGGCAGTTTCCAGAGTCCAGTTGAGCAGGTTGGAGGAAATGGGTTCAACCGGCTCGCCGACCATGGCGCGCGTTGCCATATCGATCATGTTGACGCCAAGCGTCTTGGAGACGAAAGGGAAGCTGCGCGAGGCGCGCAGATTGCACTCAATGACCTTAAAGCGGATGGGCGAGCCGTCGGTCGAGCGCTCACCCAAGACCTGCATGTTGAAGGGACCGGTAATCTTGAGGCCAACAGCAATCTTGCGAGCAATGTCGAGAAGAGAGGCGTGCGAAGTGGCGGTCAGGTCGCGCGAGGGCAGCACAAGCGTTGCGTCGCCAGAGTGCACGCCGGCGTTTTCAACGTGCTCGGAAACAGCGTAGGAGAGCAGCTCGCCGTTGCGGGCAACACCATCAATGTCGATTTCCATGGCGCTGTTGATAAACTTGGTGATGACGACGGGATGCAGAGGAGAGACGGCCACGGCGTCACCGAGGAAGCGCTCGAGGTCGGCGGGCGAGTAGGCAACGTTCATGGCAGCACCGCTGAGCACATACGAGGGGCGAACGAGCACGGGGTAGCCGACACGTTGGCTGAAAGCGTGGGCGTCTTGCATCGAGGACAGACGGCTCCACTCGGGCTGCTCGACACCAATGCTGTCGAGCAAGGTCGAAAACTTGTTGCGATCCTCGGCCATGTCGACCTGCAGCGGACTGGTTCCAACAATCTTGACGCCGTTCTCGTACAGAGGAAGGGCAATGTTCTGAGGAACCTGGCCGCCCATGGAAACAATGACACCAGTGGGTTGCTCGAGGTCGTAAATGTCCAACACACGCTCGAGGGAAATCTCTTCAAAGTACAGGCGGTCGCACTCGTCATAGTCGGTGGAAACAGTCTCCGGGTTGTAGTTGACCATGATGGTCTGACGACCCATCTTGCGGAGGGCGCGGGCAGAGCTGACAGCGCACCAATCAAACTCGACACTGGATCCAATGCGATAGTTGCCGCTGCCAAGAACCATGACGGCGGGTTGGGCGGACTTGGCAGACTGCTGCTGGCTGCCAAACTCGACATCGTGGACAGAAGCATTGTAGGTAACATAGAGGTAGTTGGTTTGGGCGGGGAACTCGCCGGCAAGCGTATCGATTTGCTTGACAATGGGCGTGACGCCGAGCGACTTGCGATGCTGGCGAACTTGGATTTCGGTGACGGGCCCGGTCGCGGCGGAAGGCAGCAGCTTGGCAATCTGCTTGTCAGAAAAGCCGAGCTTCTTGGCAACCGACATGGTGTGGGCATCGATGCTGGTGACCGTGTTGAACTCTCCGACCGCGCGCTCAGTTGTGACAATGTTGTCGAGCTTGTGCAGGAACCACTTGTCAATCTTGGTCAAATCGTAAATCTGGTCGACAGTGTAGCCCTTGTGCTTCATTGCGTTGGCGATGACAAAGATGCGCTGGTCGGTGGGACGAGAGAGCAGCTTGGGAATTTGCTCGTCGGTAAAGTTCTTGCTCATAAAACCGTCCACCGAGGGATCGACCATGCGAAGGGCCTTCTGGATGACCTCCTCAAATGTGCGACCGATGGCCATGACCTCACCGACAGACTTCATGCACGAGCCAATCTCGCGGGAAACATGATCAAACTTGGTCAAGTCCCAACGCGGGATTTTGCAGACAATGTAGTCGAGACTGGGTTCAAAGCAGGCGGTGGTTGTTTGGGTGACAGAGTTGCGGAGAGTAGGGAGCGAGTGGCCGAGGGCAATCTTGGCGGCGACAAACGCAAGGGGATAGCCAGTGGCCTTGGAAGCAAGGGCAGACGAGCGAGACAAGCGGGCATTGACTTCAATCACACAGTACTCGCTCGTCTTGGGGTTGAGCGCGTACTGCACGTTGCATTCACCAACAACGCCGAGGTGGCGAATGATGCGAATAGCAGCGGCACGCAGCGAGTGGTACTCTTTGTCAGTCAAGGTCTGGGATGGAGCCACGACGATTGAATCGCCAGTGTGGATGCCAAGCGGGTCAAAGTTTTCCATGTTGCAGACAGTAATGCAGTTGTTCTCGGCGTCTCGGACGACCTCGTACTCGACTTCCTTCCAGCCCTTCATGGAGCGCTCGACGAGGATTTGAGGGGCGAGCGAAAGTGAGCGAGTTGCCATCTCGGACAACTGCTCGGGAGTGTCGGCAAAGCCAGAACCGAGGCCACCAAGGGCGAATGCAGAGCGGATGATAACGGGGTAGCCAATCGATGCCGCAGCAGCAAGCGCGTCATCGACGGTGGAAACAGCCTGACTGACGGCCACCGGCTCGTTAATCTGGCCGAGGGCCTTGGCAAAGAGATCGCGATCCTCGGACGTGATCAGAGTGGTGATGGGAGTGCCCAAGACGCGGACGCCATGCTTGGTGAAGACGCCAGCCTTCTCACACTCGACACCAGTGTTGAGCGCTGTTTGGCCGCCAAACGTGAGCAGGATGCTGTCGGGCTTCTCCTTGCGGAGGACATGGTCGACATACTCGACGTTGACGGGCAAAAAGTAGACGGCGTCGGCCAGATCGCTGCCAGTCTGGATGGTCGCAATGTTGGGATTGAGGAGGATGGTTTGGACGCCTTCCTCCTTGAGGGCCTTGATGCATTGCGAGCCAGAGTAGTCAAACTCGCCAGCCTGTCCGATGGACAGACCGCCAGAGCCGAGAACGAGGACCTTGCGAATGTTGGTGGGCTTGGACGGCTTGGGGAAGTAGACCGATTTGGCGGCCAAGTCCATGGGCAGCGCGGAGGTCGACGTCGTGGCGGAGGTGGTGCCAGGGCGAATGCAGTGCATGAGCGACTGGGTGGCCGCCCATTGCTCGAGCACGCCAGAGCTCTTGGAGGCACGGACGGCGCTGACAAAGTCCTTGAAGAGGTAGGTGGAGTCCAGAGGACCGCCAGCGGCTTCTGGGTGGAATTGCACAGAGGCAATGGGTGCGCTCACGTGGACAAGACCCTCATTGGTGTTGTCGTTGGCGTTGCGGAAGAGCGACTTCCATTGGGTGTTTTGTGCAAGGCTCTCGTCCGAAACGGCATAGCCGTGGTTTTGGCTCGTGATGATGCACTGGCCAGTGAACTGGTGGACTGCGGGCACGTTGTGACCGCGGTTGCCGTAGCGCATCTTGAAGGTGCTCAAGCCAGCAGCGCGGCCAATGATCTGGTTGCCCATGCAAATGCCAAAGATGGGCTTGACGCCGTTGGCCGCGGTGGAGGTGGCCTTGGCAATCAGTGTGCGAACCTGGTTGATGAGCGGCTCGGCGTGGAGCGGGTCGCCGGGGCCGTTGCTCAAAAAGAGGGCGTCGTACTCTTCGTTCAGAATGTCGTGGTCCCACGGCACAACCTTGACGCGAGCGCCTTGCTCAGCAAGACACCGAATGATGGAGGTCTTGATGCCGCAGTCGACGGCGAGCACCGTGACATCGCCCGACTCGTTGTACAGCACAGAGCTCTTGCGCGAGACGAGGGCGATTTGGTTGGTGTGCCCAGGGTGGATGAAGGGCACGCTGCTTGCGTCGACGCTGTCGTGGACAATCTTGCCGAGCAATGTGGCATGGTCGCGGCACCGCTTGACCAAAGCGCGCGTGTCAACGCCCGAAATGGCGGGCACGCCGCTGCGAACGAGCCATTGCTGAAGCGACTCGACCGCGGTCTCGTGCGAGTGCTGTGCCGCGTAATCCGACACAATCACGCCGGAAACGTGAATCTTGTCCGACTCAAAGTTCTTGAGCAGACCGAACTGGTCCCGCTCCATCGAGGGCACGCCATAGTTGCCCACAAGCGGTTGGGTGATGACGAGGATTTGGCCGCTGTAGGACGGGTCTGTGAGGGATTCCGGGTATCCACTGATAGCAGAGCAAGTTCACACGCACAACAATGTCAACAACAATGTCAGTGATAAGCGCGTGTAGTCACATGTGGAAAATGCGGAGGAAAACAACGGGGGTGGAGACTTACACCATGGCGGTTGAAAAGACAACTTCGCCAGATCCAGAGACGGGTGCGCCGAACGAGACGCCCGAGATTGAGCTTCCATCGTCGAGGACGAGGGTTGCGTTTGATTTCTGGACATTACCATTTAAAAGTAACAGAAAGAGCACGCAGCGTGGTGAGCGTTTCAAGTCAAAGATAAAGTCGCGTGGGGCGGTTTTCCCAAAAAGAAAGAAAGAAAAAAAGCTCCACCCAAAACAATTTGATCTGGTGACGCGTTTTCAAGCAATGTGCCGTCGCCATGCGTGGTTCTCCCCGAATTGTCGTTGCATTGATTCAAGTGCAAATGGAAGCGCAGAGAATCGAAGGGATGGGGTGAATTGGGGGTGGGGGAAAGGAGTCAAGAGGTGAAAAGACGAGAAAAAAAAAAAAAAAAAAAGCTCCACTTCAAACAGCTGATAACAACGGAAAAAAAAAGGCGGGAAGTCATATTTTGGCGCCAAACTACCTCAGTTGTTTGGTACGAGGAAAGAAGGAGAGAGGAAGCAGACAACCAACCAAACTGCCTTCAGAAGGCAAAATATATGCGCAACACTCACCTGCATGATGGTGGGGACGGTGGAGACGGAAACGACCGCCGAGGACGAGTACGATAAGGCGGACACACCCGACGCCGCAGAGGAGGTCGCCCGACCGATGGACGAGAGCCGGTTGCGGTTGCGGGCGGCAAAGCGAGCAGCCAGGCTGCTGCTATTGCTGCGAGCCAGCGCAGTGGCAGTGCTAAAGCAGGCAGCAGCGACGGCAGCAGCGCTGGAGGCGTGCAAGGGAGTGCAGGGCGATTGCGGTTTCACCACAGTGGCGCCGGACTGAGTCGTCGAGGAGCGAGCGGCGAGCGCACTTGTCGCAGCGCGCGCCAGGCCACGACCTGATCCGATGGTAAGCATTCACACACACACAAAGAGAGACCAATGAATGAAAGTTGGTGGGACCGAGGGGTGGAAATGAGGACGAGAAAGAATAAAGGACTGAAATAAAATAAAATAAAAAATACAAAATAAAAATAAAGCCAAAATCGTGATTTTGATAACAAAACATATGGCGGGTCAATTTTGGATGGATGTAAGCCAGGAGCAGCAAGGATAAGAGAAACACGAGAGATGGCGTGCGAGAGATAGATAGCGACAGGCAAAGCCAAGACATGAGGCATGAAATGGAGAGGGAGAGGGAGAGGGAGAGGTAGAGGGAGAGGGAGAGGGAGAGGATGGATGCGCGATAGTGGAAGGAATCAGATGCCAAACAACGGAGTCACAGTTCCGTCCAAGAAAGCCGCCACCCGCTGCTACTGGGGTCCTCACCCTGGCATCGTTACATGCGCTGGATTGGAGTGCGCTTGTGTGAGGCAAAGCCCCAGTTGACGTCCGATTTTTTGGCAGTGCTCTCCAGGCTTGCAAAGTGGATGCAACTGACAGGATCCAAAACAAGAACGCCGACAACCGCAGCCACCACACTTGATCCCCGGTTCCCTTGTCCCTCCGCTCTCTCTCTCTCTCCAGCTCACTCACATAGCAGCGACGTGACTGTGCAAAGTCACCATCAGAGGAGTCGTCGTCGTCGATGCCAAGCAGCGCAAGAAGAGCTTACTCAACGTCAGGCGCCGATTCGCTTTTCACGGGGGTCGGTTGTGTGGTGGAAAACGTCAACAGATAAGAACAACAAAAAGCACGATTTTTTTTTTTTTTTTTTTGGTGAAATCGAATTGATAAGAATTTTGATAATTTTTTGGTCATCGTCTTGCAGTTGAGACGTGTCGGCGGAATGGCGTCACTGTTGATGAAGATACTGATAGAAAATGATAGGAAAGGGAAGCGGGCCGGTTTGGGGGGGGGGGAATTTTGGAATGCAGTGGAACTGATGGGAGCTGACGGGAACTGAGTCAACCAGTACACGTTACCTGTTCCAACTGTCAACATGAAGAAATTAACGCGTGAAATAAAACGAAAGCAAGGGGGAAAAAAAAGCTACTAGAAACAAGGACTGAGCCACGGTATCGAAGCAAACAGGCGAATTTAAAGCGCTGCTCGAAAACGCGATAAGGGGGATCGATCACCTCCCAGCAACAAAATCGCGCGACATGCCTGAGGGACACCCTTGGCACAGAAGGTTGATGTGGTTCTGCAGACAAGAGCATACACCAACGAGTGTCGTCCAATGCATGGATGAGCGATCGTCGAACAACGGGGACAATGCAAGCAGACAGCCAGCAGGAAGAGATGAAAAGGCGAAGAGGGCCGCCCCCGCGCCAGTGGTCGACCATCGGTGATGTCATGACTTGTCCGTTTTTATCGCGTCGGAGAGATGATAACAAGTCAAACCATCGTATGACATGACTCCTCTGGCTTCTTTCCATTGCTGTCTACAGATGCACGCATCACCTTGTCTCTCTCATCAACAAGACTCCCGGCGTGCATCTGCCAAATGGAGGCAAGCTCAGCGTTGGATTTTGGCTGCCTCATTGCATTCGAGCTGCGCTAGCGTAATGAGCCCCACTTCCTCGGCTTGCGAAATGCCCGGATATGCATCAAAAGCAAACCCAGCTCGTAATCCAAATCACAGTTTGGCGCTTCAAAACCAATCACGACAGTGAGTCCGCCGAGTGTATTACAAAGTAAACGACTCGAATCACACTTCCAACGATCAAACAAGCACACAAAGCAAAGAAAAAGACGGTTAATAAAGCAGGCTAATCTAGTTGCGCGCGCTCGCTCGTGTTGACGCCAGTCGTGGCCGACGCAGACGCCTCGTCGCGTGCTCGTTGAATCTGCGCGCGACGTTCTTGGGCCGCATCAGAGACCTGGGCGGCCTCAGCAGTCTGGAGAAGCGATCCACGCTGACGAAACTCTTCAATGACGCTTTCATGCCCGTGCCGCCGAGCAAGCTCGAGCGCCGTGTCGCCATTATCCCACGTCAGCATGGTCACATCTGCTCCGCGATCGAGCAAAACCTGCACACATCCCACGCGATTCCACCGGCACGCCTCATGCAGCGGCGTCCAGCCCTGCGTTGGCCCAGTGCAGTGTCACAAGAGGTACACAAGATACACAATCGACCAAGTACAACGCGGCGACAAAGGCGGAGTGATGGTCGTGTCAGTCAGGGCTCATCCAAAGAAACAGCCATTTTCGATTCGATTGGTTTCCAGGCGAAAACTCACCCAGTTGTCAGTGCCATTAATGTCTGCGTTAGCGTCGAGCAGCACGGTGATCGAGTCCGGATGACCGCGCGAGCTGACGTAGAGGAGCGGGAAGCGCCCAAACTGGTTGCGAGCCATCACATCTGCACCCGCTGCCACAAGAAGGGCGACGACCTCGGTGTTGTCATTGTGAGGCGACGAAGCGTAAATGATTGGCGGCGATTCTTGGTAATCGGGTCTGTTAAAGTCGACGCCAATTGACAGCAAGTACTCGACAACATGGGCGTGCTGCCCTCGGCAAGCGCGGTGGAACGGTGTTGCTCGTTTCTGAACCCAAACCAAGCAAATAAAAAAAAAAAGAAAAAAAAGAAACGAGTTGAGAATCCTGTTCCAGCCCAATAAACAAGATTGTTGTCTTGTTTGGCTCTGCTGTGAGTTATGTATCTGTTTCTTGAGAACCTCTCGTTGAGACCGAATGATCGCTCAGCCAAGTCCACGAGGGACTTGCCGGCTGTTCAGCGCGCTTCCTGACGAGGCGTATCAAAACCAGCCGCGGCCACTCGTCTTCTCGATTCTCGAATGTACGTGTGGTGGGTTGAGGTGTGGTGAGTGAGTGATGGGGCGCGAAGGCAATACATAGTTGGACTTGTACAGGTCGGCGCCCTTGGCGAGGAGGAGCTCGACGACGTCCAGATGGCCATAGTTGCAAGCGAGGATGAGCGGCGTCCACTCCATATACTGCAACGTCAAACAGTCAGCGTCACCATGCGTTCGAATGGCAGTGATTGCGAGTGAGCGACGATGGGGTGCAGCTCGTGTCTCAATGTGCAACGGCTTGTGCTCCGACTCACTTCGTCCTGGCCGTTCACGTCAATGCCTTCCTCGTCAATCAGGCGCACAACGCGGTCGATATCGCCGTTTTCCGCAGCATCGAGCAGCTGTGCAATAGACATTGTGGGACTCTATGACAAGTATGCTGGTTTTGTTTTTGTTTTTTGTTTGCTTCTCAGACTTTTTAGACTGCGTTTTATTTCGTCTTCTCCTTAGTTTGATCCACCTCGTTTTGTCTTTGCCTTCATGTTCATGAAAGTGCGTCCAATCGTTCACGTACACCAGTTCGAGTCTTCTTCGGTCGAGGTCATGTCAGTCCTACAAATTCACCACTCACGCAGAAAGAAACAGCAACGATGGAAGACGTTGAGCGGCGTTCCAAAGCACTCGAGCAGTATCGCAAGAAGCTCCAAGAGCACCGCGAGTTTGAGAGCAAAGTCCGGCAAAGTGAGTGTTTTGACGACGGTCATACCAAAGGGGACCAGGGACTAAAGGGGGACCAGGGCTGAGGAGAGAGCGATCGAGTTGACGAAGTGCGACCGAGAGAGAGAGAGAGAGAGTCCCGTTCTGCTCCGTTCTCAACGCCGCTGGATCCCTGTTGATTGAGATTGCGCATGTGCGATGCATTTAGTCAGTCACTGCATCCTATGCTCCGACTCATCCGCGGTCTCCCCTCCCTCCCCGCCGCTCGGTCAGCAGCAGCAATGGAACAGAATCAAACGCTTTTTTTTTGTTCTTCCTTGTCTCTTTTCTTCTTTTCCCTCTCTCTCCGTTGTTTTGTTTTTCGCTGCGTTTTTGCGTGTTCAGCGTTGTTCACCATTGCTTCCATTTCATTCCATCATGCACTCTCGTCCCGCTTCGTTGGTTCGTCGTTCGTCCCCATTCCCTTCAATGCTGCTGTTGCTCGCTTTTTTTTTTTTTTTTATTTTTCGTTTTCCAGATCTCGAATTTTTTATTTTGTCATCTTTTTTTTTTTTTTTTTTTTTTTTTTTTTTTTTTTTTTTTTGGATTGCATTTGCATTGGGTTTTGGGGGCTGCGTTTCTCGCCTTTGATTCTCACTCGAGTGACGCGATCTTGCAATCACAAACGATGACAACAACTCAACTTTGGTACCTATCTTGATCGGTGTGCTGATTGTTTCTTTGATGTTTCAGGTCGCGAAAAGCTCGCAGCGCTGAATCAGACGTTCAAGAAGGCCGAGGACGACTTTAAGGCGTTGCAGAGCGTCGGCCAAGTGGTTGGCGAGGTAAGTGGTTGATTGCCGTGCAAGAGTCGGCGAGAGCGGGTGTGTGCGACAATTTCGTTCCAAATCGCACACTCTCACATCCAACTCTCATTCTATCCTCTTCCCAGGTCCTCCGGCAGCTCGACGACGACCGCTTCATCGTCAAAGCCTCAAGCGGACCCCGTTATGTTGTTGGGTGTCGCCGACAACTCAACAAGGAGCTCTTGAAGCCCTCGACCCGTGTCGCGCTCGACATGACCACTCTCACAATCATGCGTGCGCTGCCGCGCGAGGTCGATCCGCTCGTCTTCAACATGTCCTCCGAGGACCCCGGCAACGTGTCGTACGGCGAGGTTGGCGGTCTCGGCGAGCAGTTGCGCGAGCTGCGCGAGGTGATCGAGCTGCCCCTCCTCAACCCCGAGCTCTTCCTTCGTGTCGGCATCAAGCCACCAAAGGGCGTCCTGCTGTACGGCCCTCCCGGCACGGGAAAGACACTGCTGGCCCGTGCGGTCGCCAGCAACATTGAGGCGAGCTTCCTGAAGGTCGTTTCCAGCTCGATTGTCGACAAATACATTGGCGAGAGTGCGCGCCTCATCCGTGAAATGTTTGGCTACGCTCGCGACCACCAACCATGCATTATTTTCATGGACGAAATCGACGCCATCGGTGGCCGACGCTTCTCTGAGGGTACCTCTGCCGATCGAGAAATTCAACGCACGCTCATGGAGCTTCTCAACCAAATGGACGGTTTTGATGTGCTTGGCAAAGTTAAGATGATTATGGCCACCAACCGACCCGACACGCTTGATCCTGCACTTTTGCGTCCCGGCCGATTGGATCGCAAGGTGAGAGTTTGAGAAGTTTTGTGTCTTGTTTTCGTCTGCTCTGTCTTTGTCGTTGCGTTTGTCTTTCAGCTGATCGATGTCTCACCATGCACTGCATTCTCTTGCCACACAGATTGAAATCCCACTGCCGAACGAGCAAGCGCGCATGGACATTTTGAAGATTCACTCTGCAGCCATCACCAAGCACGGAGAAATTGGTACGTCGCAGATTTGTTTCTTCTGCATCGACCCTTGCATTGTTCCTTATGCGCCGGCTTTGCTACTCTTCATGCCCAATCTCTGACGTTATTTTGTCATACTTACTATTTTTTTTTTGTTGTTTCCTTCTGCGCGCAGACTGGGATGCTGTGATCAAGCTCAGTGACGGATTTAACGGCGCCGATTTGCGAAATGTGTGCACGGAAGCTGGCATGTTTGCCATCCGAGCAGAGCGAGAGTACATTGTGAGCGAAGACATGATCAAGGGTGTACGCAAAGTGGCTGAGGCCAAGAAGCTTGAGACGAAGCTCGAGTACGCCAAGATCTGAACAACCTTGAGCAACCAACTTTGCGAAATCGTTCTTGTTGTGTGGTTTCTTCTTTTATCGTTTTTGCTGTTCGAGAAGTGGTGTTGCGTTGCATCATGTTGCTTTTTTTCCAAATCCAAAACGTTGATACAGTTAGATCTTGGGGTTTGTTTCATTCATTGTTTTTTTTTAAGTGTGCGTGTGTGTCTTGTTTGATGCTACTGGCCATGCTGCCCTTTTGTAGCTCCGTCCCAGTCTCTGTTGTCGTCGGCCAAACAACATGTCGCGTCGAGGCCAATTGCTGCTTCTCGTCACATTTGGTAGCTGACAAATGGCGCCCTCCTCCCCTCGAGCTGTCTGCCTCGTCACACATCCACTCACCAGTTTTGCAATGTTCCATGTGTCGCTTGTGACCTCTTTTGTTGCTCCTCGTTCAATCCTCTCGAAGGTGTTCTGGCGGCTAGCTCGACGCTCGCATACATGAGCGGTTACCAGTGCGCGCCCTGCCGTCCGCCTGCAACTTTGCCTCAGCCGGGCTCGGGAGTAACACAGGAACTCGATGCGCAATTCGCAGGGTCGAGCGATCGGCGTGTGGCTGCCGAGTTCGAGACAGAGTTGACAGATTCGAGCGAGCGGCAACTCGATCTCGACACTCGACTCGAAGCGAGCCTTGCAGAAATTGATAGACTCAAGCAGAAGATGGAAGAATTGACCAAAGAGCGAACTACATTGATGGAGCGAGTCCGGACTGCGTCGGCCAATTTGCAGCGATGCAAATCCAGAGCGGAACTGGCAGCGCAGGAGCGCTGTGCGAACGACCAACGACCTGCCATGCAACCTGCAACGGTGGACGAATCGGCTGCAAAGGCTGCGGCATCAACCTTTCTCAATCAAACGAGCGTTATCCTGATGGCCAGCAAGCCAGAAATCGCATCAGCTGGAGCAACAGCAGACCCAGTTGCAAACATTCTGATTCTCACGCCGCTGAAGAATGCCGAGTTGCACATTGAGAGCTATCTGAGCAAGTTGGATCGACTCGATTACCCAAAGACCCATATCAGCATTGGCCTGCTGGTGAGCGACAGCCAGGATGGCACGTTTGACCTCGTTCAGAGCCTGCTCCCAGAGCTGCAGTCCAAATATCGCAGCGTTCGGCTCGTGCGAAAGGACTTTAACTTTCGGCTCGGGCAGCAGGAGCGTCACGAGTACGTGGTACAGCCCCACCGAAGGGCGATTCTGGCCCAGTCCCGGAACATTCTTCTTGCAACCTGCTTGCGGGACGAGCGGTGGGTGTTGTGGCTCGACAGCGACCTGCACTTTTTCCCGTCCAACCTCATCCAGCAACTGCTTCAGCCCGAAAAGCCCATTGTCGTGGCAAACGTGGTGCTTGCGCTCGGTGGCGGCGTGTATGATCTCAATTCGTGGCAACAAACGCCCGAATCACTCGCCTATGAGGAGAAGCTGCCTCGCGACCAACTGCTCCTTGAAGGGTATGAAACATCAATGTCTCCTCCGCGAGGCATCAACTTCTTTCGAGACAACCCCGACTTTGGCGATGGGCAAGCAACAGTCGAGCTGGATGCGGTCGGTGCTGGCGCTCTGCTCGTCCATGCAGATCTGCACCGATACGGCCTCAACTTTCCGTCGTATCCCTTTCGACACCGCATCGAAAGTGAAGGGCTTGGCCAGATGGCCGTTGCCATGGGGTATCGTCCCCACGGCCTTCCCCATCTCGAAGTTGTCCATTTGTAGATGTTTCTGTTGTTTGAGTTATCTCCGTTGTTAGCGACCCAATCTTAGTGCTTTTTTTTTTTTGTGTTTGTCGTTCTGGCACTTTGACTCTTTTTTTTTTTTTTTTTTTTTTTGGTTTTATCAATGCACTCAGGCTCAGTCCATTCGTTTGTGCACAAAGCATGACGGGATTGCGCCGTACGTGAGTCTTGTTTCTCGACGCGCTTTTAGTTTGATTACAGTCAAAAAGAAGACGCCAAAGACCACAACAACGCAAAAAAAAGGAGCAACAGATCGAAATCACAAGCAACTACAAACTGACAAATTGTCCTTAAGCCGAGGCAAGTTTGTCGTTGGGTGTCCGCGAATTGGAAATGAGCTTGATAAACACAGAGCCATAGCGACGCGCCACCTTGGTGTCGGCAATGTGAATCATGTCCTTGTTCAGGTAAAAATCAATGTCCGAGGTTGAGTGGAACTCTCCAGAAAGCGGAGGGCCCTGAGACCAGACGACGCTACGCATCTTGTGCTTGTATGACAGCAATTGTGTGCGGCAAGTGTCGGTGTCCACATCAAGGAAGGAGGCGAGCTGCACAAAGCAACAGAGTATTAGAGTATTGTTCGAGATGGCAAAAAAGTGAGTCAACCACGCGCAACTTTCAGAGTTTCCGAAAACGTGGAAAAAAAGATTAAAACGAGAAAAAAAAAACCACCCATACCTTGGCAATCGGCATGGTGGTGTACAGTTTGAGATAACTGCGAATAGCTGGCAGCAAAATTTGTTGCTTCATTTCAGCAAGGAACAGACGTTGTTGCAAAGCGAGGGGATTCTGCGTGGAAAAACACAAAAAAACACAAAGAGCAAAAGTGAATCATAGATTCGCTGTGGCACGCGCACGCGCTGATCGACAACACATGGAAAGCGCTGCTTACGGAGGGAGTGTCGGAGACAACAGGTGCGATGAATTTAGGGCAGGCAGCCTTGAACAGCTCTTCGAAAGTAGCCTCGTCGCTGCAGAAATGTCAAGACAAGCGGGAGCAGCAGCAGGAGATGAGAGACGAGAGAGATTTGTTGACACAAGCAAAAGAACAACAAAGCAACACGGCGACTGCGTACCCCTTCTGGAGCTTTTGGTACTTTTCGCCGAGCTTTTCGCGCAGCGTGGCTTGGAGGGTCTCATCGAGGCGCTGGGGGTTGAAAGCCACAGCCATGCCGAGGAGAGCGTACATTTGTTCGTTCTTCTTGGAGCTCTGTGACATTGTGAACGGGTACGTCAGCACAACAAACAAACAAACAAAAAGCATCAAACAAAGCTTTCGCGATGCACGGATTGCAATTTCACCGACCATGTCCACTTGATGTGACGGGCCAAAGTTGCCAAGACGTGTGCGGAGCATCAACAAGAGAATCGAGCTGAGGGTGCGCACAACATCTTGGTAGCGGCGCAGCATAAAGTAAGCAAAACCAACATAGTAGTAGGCAGTGATCTGGCAAGCGGGGACCTTGAAATGCATGCCCTGTGATGAAGCGTTGCAAGAAAGAAACAAAATAACCCAATCAATGCGACGTCCCCCCCCCCAAAAAAAAAAACAAAAACAAACAAACAAAAAAAAAAAAAAAAAAAAACATTCGAACGAAACGAATCTTCTCCAAATAAACAAACTCACACGTCGGCCGAAATCAAGGCTATCGAGAACCTTGAGGGCTTGATAGTAGTCGCCCAGCTGGCAGTGTAGGCGGCAGAGACCAATCAGGGCAAAGAAACCGAGCTGGCGGTAGAGACCGCGCGAGCCAAACTCGCCAGCAACGGCAGCAAGACCCTCGGCGTTGGGGCCACCCACTCGCTGGAGCTCGAGCTGCTGGTTAATGTTGGACTTTTCAGCAAGCGAGTGCAGAATGATGAGGACGCTGTGGACGTCCCAGACCTGGGGGTTGGCCTCAAAGAAGGCCAGCTCCTCGGGAGTCTTGGTGTCGGCGCGGGCACGCAGCTGGCAGAAGGATTGGAATTGGTAGATGAACTCGTCAATCATGTCCCAGAGCCACTGGTTGGGGAGCTCGATGTCGACTGGCTGATCGCGGTTGAGAATAAAGTCAAACAGGTCGCAGTAGTTTTCGTACGACTCGAGGCGCTGCTCAAGCGTGGGGGTCAGGCGCGCATAGATGTGTCGGTAGTACAGCTCCTTGTAGAGAATGAGGAAGAAGGTGTCGTTGTCCACGAGGGGAGCAATCAGATCTGCCGAGGGCCAAGGCGCATTCTTGTAATAGCGCTCGGTCGTCTGTGCAAAGCCGCCATCATACACGGACGTGATCTCATTGACGTTCTTGTTCTCGGCCAACGTGCGCTGGAAGAAGATGAGGAACTTTGCGACAATGTCGGGGATGCCGTTGGTGGTCGAGGTGGCGGCAGCGGCGGCGGCGGCGCTCGATGCACCTGCACCAGCACCAGCGCCAGCAGTAGCAGCAGCAGCAGCAGCAGCAACGTTCGCGCCGGGAGTGCCAAACAAGCCAGCACTAGTGGCGGCACCGATCGGGATGGCGCCTGCCGCCTCAGCCGAGCCAAACAGGCCAGCGCCGCTGCTCATCGGAAAGTCGCCTAATCAATCGCAAGAAGGAGATGCACGCAATAGCACACAATACCAGCAAGAAGGAGGGGGTGAGTGAGAATCAGACCTTCCATCAGCTGTGCTGACATTGGTATTGACTTTTTCCATTGCATTTTGATTGTAATTTTTTTTTTTTTTTTTTTTTTGGTTGACAAAAGCACATGGATTTTGATTTTTTTCAATGCATTTGCATTGACTTTTTTTTTTTTTTTTTTTTTTTTTTTTGGAAGATGGGGGATCTCGACTTTTCAATGTAGCGCCATCCCAGACACGCTTGGGCTCTACTTGTCATTGGGCTGGTCGCAGTCACAAGTTCGCCGACGCAAAAATGCGCATCTTCAAAAGAGGGCGGCAGGCACGAGCGTCGGGTGCTCCACAATGGGGGAAAGCATGGAGACGAGAGACCAAGGCCAGTCAAGAGGTCAAAGCGCCCCCTCCCTCGTTGCAGCCGATTGCAGAGTGGTGCATCAAGCCAGGTGCGCGTGTTGCCCATCAAAACGCCCGTTGCGAGTCGGGCTGCAGTGCGGGCTTCAAGCACAAGTGCAGGTCGACGCTTGCTCTCCTCTCCTCTCCTCTCCTCCACTCCACTCCACTCCGCGCCATCGCCGTTCCTTTTTGTGGTTGCTAACCTTGCTGGAATGCCGCGTAGTTGCCGTCGTTGTTGCCGCGGCGGCCGCTGCGGTTGTTGGCGCTGCTCGGGACGTAGGTGCCCATTGCCTCCGTCTCAATCTCAATCGAGTCAGAGAACATGATGATGAAAGCAAAAGAAAGAAGAATGAAACTGGACCTTCATCATCATCATCATCACTAAACATTATGCATTAGAGAATTAGAGTCTGCATGATGGTGGTGGTGGTGGGGAAGGGGGAGGACAGTGATGGATGAAACAAACAACACACAACGCCAATGCCAAACAGCAGCAGCAGCAGCAGCAGCAGCCAGTGTCGCAATGCGATCGACATCCGAAGGGATGATGATGATGGATGAGCTTGGATTTGGTCGTCAGCCAATCTCAGCACAAATCCAATCTCAGCAACCCTCAACAACAACCGGCTTTCGTTTCTCAGAGTTCTGAGGTCCAATCTCCAACAACCGCTTCGTTTCATTCTTCTTCAGTTCTCATATTTTATTCTTTCTTGTTCTTGTTCTTGTTCCGATGGCAGCAGGGTGGCTGAGAACGCTCGCCAAGCTCACTGCAGTGGTCGCAGTCGTGTACGCTGGGATTGTCGCTGCCGTCATGCTGAGCCCTGCGTTCCAGGCCGTCTTTGTCTACCTGCATGTCCTCCGCATCCCATTCCCAACGCACTACACTGCGCCGCATCTCCATGGCCTGCACGGCGCTCGCCCAGTCACCATCACCACGCAAGACGGACTGACCCTCGGCGCCTGGCACATCCTCCCCGCCGGTCCTCTCACTCTCCACGCCGAGATGTGAGTTTCTTTTGTACATTTGAAGCCATCCCGAGAGCGCCGTCCTAGGGCACTTGGAGGCGTCTGTTCGTTCATCCTGCTCGACTACCCGCTGTGGTTGTTGGAGCTTCCATTTACCTTTTGCTCGACTCACTGCAAATCTCCTACGATGACTCTACAACAAACTGGTATGCATTCATTCTACAGGGCGATGGTTCGCGGAGAAGCGCAGGACGAGGTGTTTGACAGACTACTGCAGACCTCCCAAGCCAAAATCATCATTTACTTTCATGGCAACGCTGGCACGCGTGGCGTCGGACACCGCGTCGACTTTTACCGCACTGTCACCTCGCATCTGGGTGCACATGTGCTGACGTTCGATTACCGAGGGTTTGGCGAGTCGGAAGGCACTCCGACCGAAGATGGGCTCAATTTGGACGCGTTCGCTGCGTACGAGTGGGTGCTGAGTCGCATTGGCGAGGAAAACTCGGGCCGTGTGCTGATCTGGGGTCACTCATTGGGATCCGGAGTGAGCTCGCGGTTCATCTCAGAGCTGTGCTTGCAGCACGCAAAGGAAGAGCAGCGCATCAAGCAGCACTTGGTTCAAGCAATGCCCGAGACGAGCGATGCGCTCAGCCACATCCTTCCCCTCCCGTCTGCCCTCATCCTCGACGCGCCGTTCTCAACGCTGCGAGACGGCGCACTGCATCATCCTGCTGGTACATTGTTCCAGATCATTCCAAAGCTGGACTGGCTGCTCGATCGCTTCCTCGCCCACAACTTCCCTTCCGTCGAACGCATCAAGACCATTGACATTCCCATTCTTATCGTACATGGACGCCAGGACAAGCGGCTACCCATCGAGCTCGGAGAGCAGCTGTACAACAGCGCAATCGATGCCCGAACGGAGCGCGCGCGCCTCGGGCAACGATTCCACACTGTGCCCGTTACTGCGAATGGCTTCCGAACAAAGGTGCGGGAAACACACGGCGTGCGCTTTGTCGAGCTTCCCGACGGCGACCACAACACGATTTGGATGCAACCCGGCATTCTGAGTTCCGTCCAGCAATTCGTTCAGGATTTTGCGGGCAACGTCCACCGTTCTTGATGGGGGGGTGTGAATTGAAATTATGCAGGAATTACTGTATTGCGGTGGCTTCTGTTTGTGACAGTACAAAGGTGACACAGTGGCAGTGGACTGGTAGAAAAGCCAACGGTTTTGTTGTTTGCTTTTTTTGACTTGTGTTTAAGCGGCATACTTGGTCTTGCCGACGTCAGAAATGATGCAAATGTGATCAAGATCACGGAACCACTCTGTGTGACGGTGATATGGAGCAAACAGGAGTGTTGGGAAGCGAGTGTGAGCGTGCAGCAATGGCATAAACGAGCTGCGAGAGCAACAGAAAAGCGAATCGTACCGTTCTGCAAGTGTTGAGCAGGAATCCAAAGTCGAGAAGCCAGCGATCAACGAGACAACATGCAGCATAATTCAATGAGCACTCGTTCTCGACATTCGACTGCGTCTAGAATTCACCTCGCAACAACGAACGAAACTTACATAGTCCAAAGCGTAGCCAACCTTTGTGTTCCGAATCAAACACAAACAAAACAAAGCAACGCCCAAAATGAATGAGAAAAAACACAGCCTAGAAACAGCTGGAAAGCACATTGCGGGCGTTGATCGCGAAAACTTACAACAAACTTGTCGGGAATCGAGAAGCCGACATAGTCAGGCACGTATCCGTTGCTCAGATGCGTGCGCTTGACCAGAAGGCTTGCGACACGCACCTTGGCGGGCTCGTACTTTTCCAGCTCCTTGAGCAGCATGGTCATGGTTTTGCCAGTGTCGATAATGTCCTAGCAAAAGTTGCACAGTTGGAAGTGAGCGCAATTCTCGCCAACCATTCAACATTGAGCCCAATCCTTGTCGAGGAGCTTCTTACCTCCACAATGAGCACCTCCTGCATGACCAAATGCCACGTCAAGAATGTTTACAGCGACGTGAGTGTATGAGCAACGCACGAGCGAGGAATTGCAACATTCACAAACTTGTGGTTTTCAGTTACCTTGCCGCGAATGGACTCGAGATCTCCACCAGTGATGGTCACCGTACCAGTCGACTGATCATTGTGGTAGCTCTTGACACGAATAAAGTCGATTGACAGCGGCGCAGAGCCCTCTAACGCAGCAAAAAACAACAAGTAATCCGTTTGGGTTAGAATGGTTTCACCAAACCAAACAAGAAGGCCAAGCCAACTAACTCATTGCAACAAAGTAACAAAAAATAAAATTAAATCCCCACAAACCTCGCGAGTTGAACTTCTTCATGTGGAGCAGCAGATCGGCAAAGAACTGGTGACCGCCCTTGAGCACGCAGATGGCAATGAGGTGCTTCTGGCCAACGTCGCGCGTAATGTCTTGCGCCAACTAAAGTGCGGCCCGACGCACACACAAGCCAAAAACAAGCCAAAAACAAGTCAAGCACAAGGAAACGGGAGTTAGTCGGAGCAACGTTGAGAGTGCGCAAACGAGCAAGCTCCGACAGCCAGGTCAGTCAGCGAGCCAACTCCGATCGATCCTCAGAGCCGAAAACGCACCTTCTCGACGCGGTCGAGGATTTGACCATGCGAGATCAGCACAGAGCTGACGGCGTCCTTGTAGTGGTGCGGGATGGTGAAGAGGTCGAGCGCAAGGCCCTGGTTGGTGTCGGGGATGTCAATGCAATGCGGCTTGGCGCTCATTCTCTCAGAGTTCGAGGGTTTTGAAAAAAAAGGACTGAGAAATAAAAACAACAGAGCAACTCTGGAATGAACTGGAAAGAGAATAGTGTTGCAATTGCACGATGGAACAATAACAATGTGGAAGAAGATGAGAACGTAAAACCAAAACTGACTGACTGGCTGAGCATGTCTGAGCAGCGGGTCAACGTTTCAAAGTTGCTACGACCCCGCTCACATTCTTGCCCGTTCTTTGCGTCGTCTCCATTTGAGCTTGCGTTGAGCATGAATGGCAACGCGAGTCCGATCCTCAGTCCTCTCTCATACAGTAGTACTTTTGTGCAGTATTCAGCAAAGTACTCGCTCCAAGTCAATCTCAAGTCAATCTCAAGTCAATCTCAAGTCAAATCTCAAGTCAATCTCAAGTCAATCTCAAGTCAATCTCCATTGGCTGCCATTCCTTCAATCCTCGATGGCCGGAAACGCTCAGCACGACGCCATTCTGGACGCCATCTTTGACCCGACGCTGACGCTCTCCACAATGCGCGCGCCGGCGACCATCCGTCCCATTGCAAGACCGACACAGCCACCTGCGCTGTCCGAGAGCGAGCGCGAAGCAGTGGCCCTCGAGCTCCAGGCCGTGCGCCTCGCTTCTTCCGTGTCTGCTGTTACTTCTCCTTCTCCGACAACGACGACGACGTCGCACCCCGCTGCTGACGCCGCCGCGACGAACGATGGCGATAGCGATGTGCAGCGTCTCGCTGAAGCAGAAGTCCTCCTGCGAAAGGCCATCGCTCTGGCGCCACGCAAGCCATCGCTGTATAACAATCTCGCCCAGGTCCTCCGACTCCGACACCACCCTACCGCCAGTACCACCGCTAGCTGCGGGGAGTCTGCAACCCCTGGAAGCTGCACAACTGCTGCTCCTGCGACTACATCTGCTTTTTCCGAAATTCTCACCTTGCTCGGTCGAGCCATCGAGCTCTCCGACCCGACGGGAGCGAAGTCTCCAGCCGAGTTTGAGTCTGACGAGCACCTTCGCACCGCGCGACAGGCCTATGTGCAGCGTGCGTTGGTTCGACAGCTGCTCCAGCTTGATGCAGACTCGAAGGCGGACCATCGTCGTGCAGCGGAACTCGGCAGCGACTTTTCCCGCACCGAGCTCGTCAACTCCAATCCTTACGCGGCCATGTGCAACGCCATGATGGGGCAGTATCTTGCGACCCTGAAAGGCGGCGCCGAGCGATAATCGTGAATGGTGCAGAATTGTGTGAGCAAATAAAAGGGGGAGCTTTTTGTTTGTATCACACAAAAACAAAACAAATTGACGCAAAAAAAGTACAAGACAAATCATACCATCGGACCAAAGTACACAATGTAAAAACCGAATCAACAAACACAGAAACAGAGTGACAACACGTAATTAAAAAAAAAAAAAAAAAAAAAACAAGGGGATGCACGAACAAAAGGAAAGGGGGTGACAAATCACCTACAAGTCGTCGTCCAGAATTGCTTGCTCGTCGTCATACCGGTTGTACCGTTCAGCTTGCAAAAATGCCTTGACACGATAATAGCTGAGGCGGCCAATGCCGAACGCAAGCATTGAAGCACCAAAGGCAATCATGACCCAAAGGCCAGTGAGGTCTTCGCCGTAGCGAATCGGCTTGGGAGGCACGACAGCGGGCTTGGTGCTCGTTGCGGCGGCTGTGGATGTAGGCGTTGCTGACGAGACGTCAGGCGTTGCTGAGGAGACTTCGGGAGTTGCTGAGGAGACTTCCGGCGTTGCTGAGGAGACTTCCGGCGTTGCAGAAGAGACTTCAGGCGTTGCGGAACTGACCTCGGGTGTTGCAGAACTGACCTCTGGCGTGGCAGAGGAGGCTTCCGGAGTGGCACTGGACGCTTGTGGCACATCCGTCGTGGCTGGTGTGGGCAGCTCGCCCCAAGTGCAGACTTGGCCGTCGTTCTCAGTTTCAAGCCAATCCAGCAAGGGCTGGAAGAAGGCAATCATGGGCTCAACGCTAATCTGCTGGGTGCCGGTGAGCACCTCCAGCGCTTCGGGCCAAGACTTGCTCGAGCCGAGCGCAAGCATTTCTCGCAACGCATGGCCAGCCTCGGCGGAGTTGTAAATGTCGCAGTTTGACAGAGGCCCAGAGTAGCCAGCCAGCCTGCACAGCGCATCGTGGAATTGGAACTGGAGCACGAACGCCAAAAAGTACCGCACGTACGGCACATTGGCAGCGACGTGGAATTTGGCACCGGGATCCAAAATGTTGCTGGGGCGTGGCACGTTCGGAGGGGCGACGCCTTGCAGCTCAAAGCGCAGCTGCCACCAGAGGTCGTTGTACTGCTCAGGGGCAACGCTGCCCGAAAAGACCTGCCAGCGCCACTTGTCGAGCATGTATCCGAATGGCAGGAAGGCCAGCTTGTCAAGCGCGACGCCCATCAGAGCATTGAGCTGCACCTGGGCGAGTTCCGCCTCCGGCAGACCTTCAAAGGTTGCCAGTTGCAGAAACTCGAGGTGGCGTGGCGATGAAACAGACAGACGGATGGTGTCGCCCACCGCCTCGTGGAAACCATCGTTGGCCGCCTCGCGGAAGAGCGGAGGCTGTGCTGCATAGCTCTGGTCGTAAAACAAGTGCCCTTGCTCGTGGTGGACGACGTACAAGTCTTCCTCGTTCACGACTGTGCACATTTTGATGCGGAGGTCGCCTTCCTCCAGGTCCCACGCCGAGGCATGGCAGACAACGTCGCGGTCTTGAGGGCGCTCCAGCATGGACAGCGACCAAAAGCTGGCGGGCAGGGGCTGAAAGCCCAGCGACGAGTAGAAGGATTCGGAAAGCTCGTGCAGCTCCAGAGCAGTCTTGCCTTGGCCAAGCAGCGCCGCAGTGACGTCTGGTGCGTCGACGTCCGGGTAGGGCAGCACAAACGAGGCCACGTTCGACCAGGCTTGGGCCCACATGTCGCCGAGAAGGTGCGCGGGAATGGGGCCTTCGGGAGGCACCACATCACTTCCATAGTGCGCAGAGAGTCGTCGGCGAACGTGGCAGTGAAGCTGGTTGTACAAGGGCTGGACGTCCGTCCACAGGTTGTCAATCATGGTGACGAAATCTGCCGCGGGCATGTCGTAGCCCGACTGCCAAAACTCGCCAGTGTTGGCAAATCCATTCTCCACCGCGGCTGCGTTTGACGCTTGCACAAACTGGGCAAACAACGGGGAAACGGCAACGCCGACATTGTTGTGCCAGCCAAGCCAGGCTTCCAGCTTGGCCGCGGGCGTGGCCAAGGGGTCGGCAAGAATGCTGGCAAGCTCGGGCTCGAGGTTGTTGGTGCACGGCGGGGTTTGATCGCCAAGGCACACGGTTGTTGTGGCATAAATCTGCTGCATTTGGGTGACGAGCGAGGAGATTTCTGCGCGGCGTGTGGCGTTGCTGGAGACGTCCGAAAGCAACAGTTTGTTGACTTGACGTGCAGTGACTGGGCACAACGCGGCATTCACGCTCGCGGGCGAGTAGTCTGGCAATTGGCCGAACGTCAGCATGATGCGGAGACCAGTGACCACCTGCTGGTCGAAGGCGGTCACGTTGGCCTCAATCACCTGCATGTCTGCGAGATTGGCGTCCGTGATGTTTGTCTCGTAGGCAAACTGTGCCAGCGCCAACGACCGACGCAGCTGCGTGGCCTGGATGTTGTACGAAGTGAGGAAATCCGAGCAGAACTTTTCGAGGCCTGCATTGCCAGGATTGTCGCACGCCGGCGCAAGGTCGTCGCGAGTAGTCAGTTTGCTCGCATCATGAGCACCAGGCTGGTCTTGGTCTTGGTCTTGGTCTTGGGGTTGCGTGTTGGGTGCTCGAGCAATGCCTGGGTTGCGACCAAGTTCGTTGGAACAGGGGGTGAGCTCTACGTCGCTGGGACTGCCTCCAGCGCGGTCCGCACCATCACTCTGAGCATCACCAGCACGAAGCATTACCATCATTCAATCCAGAGTGCATGTCGGTGGCCCGCTTGGGCGATCGCTTGAGCTGCTGGTGCAATAGTGGCGCTGCTGCCTTGTTGGCGTCCTGCTGCAGCTGGCCTGTCTCTGTCGGTGAGCTCGAGCCAGAGAGTGCGCCTGGCTGGGTGACAATGGCAGTCGCTGCAATCATCAGCAACAGCGTGGCGCTGACAACGAGCGTCAGAGCACCCCAGCGCTGCGACATGACTTGGAAAGTAAAAAAAAAAAAAAAAAAAAAAAAAGAATCAAAAAAAAAAAAAAAAAAAAAAAAAAAAGATGAATGAAAGTTCAATCAAGATTGAAAATGGGACCAGAAGCAAAGTGAGGGGACGGCGGTGGGGGAGGGGGGGAAGCTCCTGCATCAGAGCACTTGTTTGAGGCTGCGAGACATAATAAAGGCGTCGTGAACGCAACCAACTCCAAAAGCATCGAAAATAGAACATGGCACGCTAAACTTTGACGCGATTGAACATTCATACAAAACTCTTCCACAAACAACAAAAAATCCAGTCACCAATGGCAAGAAACCACATGTATGAATGCAACTTTTAATAGCTTCGGCCAAAGAGGCAGAAAACCTTGGCGGGCTTGTCGCACTTGACGCACTTCTGGCCAGCCTTGAGCTCGGGCTGCTCGAAGGGCTTGCACAAGCTCTTGGCACCCATAGCAGCGCCAGAACCGTCATCCGTGTCACTGCAAAAAACACAAATGTCGCACAAAAACCAATCATCAAGCATCGCGTCATGAGAGGAAGAAAAAAAATTCCGCCACATAAACACAAACTTCTTTCAACCTCAAAACCCCCAAAGCCCCGACCCCCCAAAACAGTCACTTACACCTTGGCAGAGCTCTTCTTAATGTCCTCCTCACAAGGAGTCTCGTCGCACCAGGGGGCAAGGACGGCGCACTTGGCGTTGAGCGCGGGAACAAAGTCTTCCCAGTTCTCGATGCGGCGAACGTGAGCATCACGAACGGCAGTTGCGCGAGCAAGAAGCGAGTCCTGGATGGTGGTCAGGAGGGTCTTGGCAGTCGTGGCAATGTTGTCGACCGAGTGCGAAGTCTTCTCGCCAGTGTCGCGGCGAACGGCAACAATCTGCTTGTTCTTCATGTCGCGGGGGCCAACCTCGATGCGCAGCGGAACGCCGCGCAGCTCCCAGTGGTTGAACTTGTAGCCGGGAGTGTAGTTGTCACGGTCGTCAAACTTGACGCGGATGCCGCCAGCGCGGAGGGCGTCCTCGACTTGCTTGCCGTAAGCCATGAGGGCGGCGCGGTCGGCCTCCGAGAGCGAGGCGGTGATGCCGCAGGGGACGATGACGGCCTGAAGCGAGGCGACGCGAGGGGGCAAAACAAGACCCTTGTTGTCACCGTGGAGCATAATCATGACGCCAATCGTGCGGGTGGTCAGACCCCACGAGTTTTGCCAGACGTGCTTCTTTTGGCCGGGACGGTCGTTGTCCTCAATCAGAATGTCAAACATCTTGGAAAAGTTCTGGCCAAGGTTGTGGCTGGTGGCGCCTTGAACACCACGGCCGGTGGAAGGGATGATGGCCTCGACCGTGGTCGTGTACAGACCGCCGGCAAACTTCTCCTTCTCGGACTTCTTGCCCTTGATGACGGGGACGGCGAGGTACTCCTCGTAGACGCGGCGGTAGAGCTCGAGAATCTGCAAAACCTCCTTGTCGGCCTCGGGCTTGGTCTCGTACGCAGTGTGGCCCTCCTGCCAGAGGAACTCGCGGGTGCGCAGGAACGGCGTGGGGTTCTTGAACTCCCAGCGGACAACGTTGGCCCACTGGTTGATCTTGAGCGGGAGATCGCGGTGCGAGCGAATCCACTTGGCGAACGATGGGTACATGATGGTCTCGCTGGTGGGGCGAAGCGCGATGGGCTCGGCCAAGTCGGACTGACCGCTCTTGGTGACCCAGGCGACTTCGGGGGCAAAGTCAGCAATGTGGTCTGCCTCCTTCTCGAGGGCGCTCTTGGACACAAACATGGGGAAGTAGGCGTTCTCGACGCCGAGCAGCTTGATCTCGCGGTCGAAAAAGTCGCGAATGTGGTCCCAGACGGAGCAAGCCCACGGGCGAAGAATGTAGCAGCCAGAAATGTCGTAGTACTCGATCATTTCAGCGCGAACAATGGTCTGAGTGTACCATTCGTGGAAGTTGGTTGCCTTGTCGGCCTCAACGCCAATCAGAATGCGCTTCTCGTCCTCGGCGGCAGATGATGCAGCGGACGAGGCAGCGGCGGCCTTCTCCTTGGCGGGCTTGGCCTCCGCCTTGGCGGCAGCGGGAGCAGCAGCAGCAGCAGCAGCGGCAGGGGTGGGAGTCGGGGCGGGCGCCAGGAGCAGTGTACTCCTTGCCGGTGAGGGCCTTGAACTCGCCCTTGAGCTTGAGCAGCTCGGCGAGAGCGGCAGTGGCGTCAGCCTTGGCAGTCTTGAGGTCGCGCACAACGTTGCCCTGAGCAGAGATCTTGGCAGCGAGAGCGGCCTCGGCATCAGAGACGGGAGCACCAGCAGCGGCGGAGGTGGAAGCAGCAGCAGCGGCGGCAGGAGCAGCGGCGGCAGCAGCGACAGGGGCAGCAGCAGGGGCGGCAGCCTTCTTCTTGTCTTCAGCAGGGGCAGCGGCAGGGCGAGCACCAGGGGCAAAGTCCTTGCCAGTCAAAGTCTTGTACTCGGCCTTGAGCTTGAGGAGCTCGGCAACGGCAGCAGTGGCGTCACCCTTGGCAGCCTTGAGGTCGCGCACAATGTTGCCTTGGGCGGTGATCTTGGCAGCAAGAGCGGCCTCATCACCAGAGCCAGCAGCAGCGGCAGGAGCAGCAGCGGCGACAGGGGCAGCAGCAGCAGGGGCGGCAGCCTTCTTCTTGTCTTCAGCAGGGGCGGCAGGAGCCTTCTTCTTGTCTTCAGCAGGGGCAGCAGCAGGGCGAGCACCGGGGGCAAAGTCCTTGCCAGTCAGCGCCTTGTACTCGGCCTTGAGCTTGAGGAGCTCGGCAACAGCGGCAGTGGCGTCACCCTTGGCAGCCTTGAGGTCGCGAACAGTGTTGCCCTGTGCGGTAATCTGGTCGGCAAGCTTGGCGACAGCAGCATCCGAGGAGGTGCCGGCGGGCGTGGCGGGAGCAGCGGCCTCCTTCTTGAGGGCGGGGTTGGAGGCGATGGCGCCAGAAGCAGCGGCAGCCTTGGAGGCAACCATCTCGGCCGAGCCGTCGGGAATGAGGAACATGGTGAACGAGCCATCGTCGTTCTTGGCGTCGACAATGTAGTAGCCACGGCGGTTGAACTGGATAATATCGCCCTTCTTGAGGTTGGCGGCAGCGGGCTCAGCGAGCAATTGCGTGTCAAAGCGGGTCTTGGGGGTGAGAATGTCGTCAATGTTGTCCTCCTCCTCAATCTTGGGCTTGATGATGAGGTAGTCAAAGTCGGACGAAAGGACGGGCACGAGCGACTTGCCGGGGACGTTGGCAATCCAAGTGAACTTTTGGGTCTTCTTAAAGTCCTTGTCCTCGGGCAGGTACTCGACGTCGACCGAGGCGATGGGCTTGCCGTGCTCGCGGTAAATCTTGCGGACAATGTGGTTGCCCCAGTTCATCAGCGTAATAATCTCGCCCTCCTTGATGGCGTCGGCATCAACACGCTCCATGATGAGCGCGTTGGCGCGAACAACCTTCTTGGTGCCAATGCTGGCGTCCTTGGGGTGCAGCGGAACGTCCGTCTCCTCGGGGGTGGCGGGGCCGTTCAGAACGCGAATGGGCACGGCAGAGTCGCGCTCGATGGCAGTGAAGCGCGGAGCAACAGGGTCAATGTGCTTCTTGTTGTAGCCCCAGAACTTGTCCCACTCCATGAGGTTCGAGTTCTTGGACGAGCCAATCGAGATGATAAAGTCGCGAAGGGCGCCGACCGTCATGCCGCGACGCAGCACGCCGCGAACGGTGGGGAAGCGCGGGTCGTTCCAGCCGTCCACAAGCTTCATGTCGACGAGCTTTTGCAGCTTGCGCTTGGAAAGCACAGTGTATGAGAGGTTGACACGCGAGTAGTCGTAAATCATGGGCTTGCGGAGACCCAGCGCGTCGATAATCCAGTAGAACTGGGCATCGCGGTCGTGGTACTCGGTGGTGCGGAGTGCGTGTGTGACGCCCTCGAGCGAGTCGACGATGGGGCAGGCCATGTCGTACGTCGGGTAGCACTTGTACTTGTCGCCGGTGCGGACGTGGATTTCGTTCTTGCAGCGGAACATGACGGGGTCGCGCAGGGCGCCGTTGTTGCTCTGCATGTCAATCTTGGCACGCATGCAGCACGTCAGACCAACGGGGGAGCCCTTGATCATCTCAGCCCACAGCTTGAGGTTGTCCTCGACGGAGGCGTCGCGACGGTACGAGTTTTGGCGCGCCTCGCGCTCGCTGCGCATCTTGTCGACGGGGGTGTCGTCCACAAACGCCTTGCCCTCCTTGAGCATGCGCTCGCCGTACTGCAGGATGGTGTCAAACCAGTCCGAGGTGTGTGTGAACTTGTCGGGCTTGATGCCGAGGCTCTCGAGATCCTCGAGGATGGCCTGCTCAAACTCAGAGTTCTCCTTGGCCGGGTTGGTGTCGTCAAAGCGCATGATGAGCGTGCCCTCGTAGATGCGAGCATAGTACTCGTTGAGCAGCGCGGCCTTGGCGTGGCCGACGTGGAGGTAGCCGCTGGCTTCCGGGGGGAAGCGGGTCACGACCTTGCCCATCTCGGCACCGGGCAGCACGACAAACTTGGCCGACTGGTTCTTGATCACCTGGTTGTCGCTGGCATGCTGGTAGGCGAGGCTCTTGGAGGCAGGGGCCGCACCCGACGAGGCAGAGGCAGCGCCAGAGGAGGAAGGCTCCCGCTCGTGCTTCTTTCCAGGGTAGTGCACGCGCTTGCCAAACGGCGCAAGGGTGGCCAGGTGGGTCGCCCAGCGGGTCACCTCGACAAACTTGCCGTCGCGGGAGGCGGCAGCCCATTGCTTGTTGACCTCGGAGAGTGCGAGGACAACGGCAACGTCGGCAAGCGAGAGCGCCGAGCCGACAAGGTAGGTGCGCAGGCGCAAGTGCGTGTCGAGTGATGCGAGCGAGCGTGCAAGGCCAGCCTCCGTGACGCCGGACTCGGGCAGGTGGGATGCGGCAAAGTCGACCCAGGTATCGACCTCGGTGGCGACGAGCGCATCGCCCTGCGCGCCATAGAGGCCCGATGCTGGCGCCAGACGCGACAGCAATCGTGCCAGGTTGTATGCAGTGGCCGGGCCGACCTTGGCGCCCTGAGCGGTGGTGAGCTCGAGCTGGCCAGCGGGGACGCCCTTGCCCTCGATCTTGACCTGGACGCCGTGCTCGCGGACGATCGCAGCGACAACCTGCAGAACTATTTGTTGTTTTTGGTCGAGAGAGTTGAGAGTGAGTGATGGGAGTGAGTGATGTCAACATGTGCAGCGATTGCTTCATAGTGAAACGGGGATTTGTTGGTGGAGAGACGAATGGATTTGCGCGGCAGCGTTTCGCTTGGAGCAAAAGCTTGTACGAGTGGTACGTCGATGCTGCTGCTGCTGCTGTTGCTCAAATCTCAGCGCTCAGACAGAAGCGGGGAAGGGGCAGAAAGAATGAATAAAAAAAAAATAAAAAAGAGCGAGATCTTTGAATGGTTTTGTTCTTGTGCGATGCTGTCAGCAGTGGCCCCCTCTCCTCACACACAGACGGGTGCCTCGAGACAAAGGATGCACCGTGGGTCGATGATGAATGCGACAGGGCGTGTTGACGGCGAATGCGAGCCGTTCCATCAAAAGTATAATAAAAAAGAAAAAAAAAAAAAAAAAAAAAGAGAAAACCTCATGGCTCGCTGGACTGCAGCTCGCATCATGAACCAATCGCACTCAGGGAACAGCAAACTGAGACAAGGTGTACTACGAGTGCGTATATCAGATGTGTGTGCGTGAATGTGGAAGCGGGAAGCGGAGATCCGGAAGCACCCGCAGGTTTGTGTGTTGGAAAGCGCGCTGCAATGCAACAACCATACAAACAAAAAAAAAAAAAAAAAAAAAAAAGCTTAACGTTTTCTGTTACCTGCACTGTCGCCTTTGATTGTGTAGGACATTGGTAGTGTGTGAAGAAAGGAAAAAAAGGAGGAAGTGGAAGAATGAGCTGACAAATTCAAAAACAAGTACACACACGAGCAGTGCACAGTCGGATGTACATTTTGACAAACAGCTCAGAAGCGAGCCGCGATTCATACAAAATAATGCGCTATATTCGAGATGGTGGTACTTTAATCGAGGTTACCCTCGGTCACTCTCACCCGCGCGAAGCGCGGACGTCAAATCGCGCCAGCGATTTCATCCTCTCTATCTACTACTGACATTGACAGCGGAAGCAATGAGGCAGCTTTTCACTTTTTTTTTTTTTTCGTTTTTTCGGACTCTGGCGCGTCACACTGTGATCGAGTGATCTTCCAATCAAGCTGTTTTTCGGCTCTCTTAAGGCTTCGAAAATGAATGAGAAGTGAGTGGGAGACAAGGGGGCTCAGAATCACAACAAATCACAATGGGTTTTTAATGGCTTGTCGACGAGAGGGGGTGCATCACTTCAATGTCGTGCTCGAAAACCACCACAGATACAAGCACGCTTCCACAAAATCCTGAAACTCGGTTTACTGAGAAGCAGCGGGCTTCCAGTTGCGGTCAAAGTTCTTCTTCAGGCCTTGCCAGCATCTGTACAGACAGGTTTCATTTGTTTTCTCAAAAGTCAGCTCACCTTTTCCACACCAACCGCACCAACATCCTCAACCCTCAAACAAAAAAAAAGCAACTCACTCGTAGTAGTGAGGATCAAGCTTGTTGCAGAGCTTTTCAGACCACTCGGTCAGAGCGAGCGAGAGGCTCGACTCGAACATGAACGCCTGGGTGCCGTCGGCCACACGTACGGGCTTGAGGTTGGCCTTGCTCGCACCATCAAAGGTGGGCGCATCGGGGCCGTGCGGGGTCATCATAGAGTGCAGCGAGCCGCCGCCAGGAAGGAAGCCCTCCTCCTTGGCCTCGTACACGCCCGTGATCAAGCCCATAAACTCGCTCATGCAGTTGCGGTGGTAGTATGGAGGGCGGAAGGTGTGGTCTTGCACAGCCCAGCGAGGGGGGAAGATGACAAAGTCGGCGACTGCCACGCCCGGCTCGTTCGAAGGGCAAGTGAGCACGGTGAAGATGGAGGGGTCCTGCGCGAAACGGACAACGACAAGAACAATGTGTGTGTGTGTGTGTGTGTGTGTGTGTGTGTGTGTGTGTGTGTGTGTGTGTGTGTGTGTGTGTGTGTGTGTGTGTGTGTGTGTGTGTGTGTGTGTGTGTGTGTGTGTGTGTGTGTGTGGTCAGTGCATGACAACGAAAAAATAGAGAGTTGAGAAAAAAAATCTCCAATCATACAGCGTGGTCAAAGGCGGTGCAGTTGATGACCATGAAATGCGCCAGGTTGTACTTGTAGGGCGCATAGTTTCCATGCCAGGCGACGACATCGAAGGGAGTGTGATCCTGTGTCAAAAAAAAAAAAAGAAAAAAAAAAGAAAACAAAGAAGAGGCAACTGTGAGCGCCAGATTCTTCAATGGACGAATCCAACAACTCATCAGGGAATCAAACGAGCTCAAGACGCGCCGCTCTGCTCGTACCTGCTTGGCGGCAAACAGAACACCTTGGTACTTGGAGATGATGGTGAAGGGCTCATCGCGCTCCTCAAACCAAGCAACAGGGGTCTCAAAGTCGCGGGGATTGGCGAGGCCGTTTGCACCGATGGGACCGAGGTCGGGAAGGCGGAAGTGCTGGCCGAAAACCTCAAGCACGTAGCCGCGCGAAGGGCCATCTACAGCCACCGAGAAACGAATGCCACGCTGGATGACGCAGATTTCGTTCGGGTTGACTTCGAGAATGCCCAGCTCGGTGGTGATGGTCAGCTTGCCCAGTTGCGGGACTGAATGATGATGATGGTTGAGAAGGGGGTGAGCGAATCCAGAAGAAAACGCCTTTTTTTTTTTTTTGTTTTTTCAAAACCCAAAACAATCTCTGCTTACCGATCAAGTAGTCACCGTCCGAGTTGTACATGGCAGTGTGATCCATGGACGTGTTGATGGCGTAGACGTGAACGGAAAGACCATGACGAGCGCGCTCATCACCAGCGCCACAGACAGTGCGCAGGCCCTTCACCCAATCGACCTTGGCGTCGTTGCTGCAGAATTGAAAGGGAGGAAGAAGGAAGAAGTGATGAGCCATTGCAGCCGGCAACAAATCAACCACGCAACACAAAACGACAAAGACAGGCAACCGTACCTGGGCAGATCAAATGGCTTCCATCGGAGCTGGTTTGGGTTTGGGGGCAAGGCATCCCAGTTGTTGCGCACCGAGCCTTCGACGGCCTCGAACGGAGTGTGGCAGACGGACGGGCGGATGCGGTAGAGCCAGCTGCGGAATCATCCCAACAACAACAAAAACAACAACAACACCAACGACAACAACCAAAAAGAGAGGAGATTGCAAAAGTCGATATTGAGTCGCATAAAACCGGACGCATTGCAAAAGCCGATGAGAGTGAGAGCGAGAGTTTCGCAGTGCGCAGATGGCGACCCAAACCGGGGTGGCGGGGTGTGAGATTCGCACCACAGTCGATGAGCATTTTTTGTTTTTTACCTGCGCTGGTTGTGCACGCGAGGCGCAGTGAATGCAGTGCCAGAGAGCTGCTCGGCATAGAGGTTGTACGGGCAGACCTGCGGGGAGTTCTGGCCGACGGGGAGCGCGTTCGGAAGCGCCTCGGTGGCAAAGTGATTGCCAAAGCCAGGCATGTACTAAACCAGCGAAAACCAGCAATACAACCAGAATGATGGAGGGAGTGTGAGCAACCTGTCCGCAAAACGCTCAACCGTGGTCAACGTCTGTGAATTCACTGACCTTGAGTGGCGACTTGTTGGACGAAGCTGGCGAACGAACGAGCAAAAAGCAAAGTGAGCAAATCGTCAAGACAGTTCGAGCACCATTGCGCAATGGGCTACAAGTGCATAGTCATGTAGAGTGTAAGAGTGGTAGAGAGTCAGGGGTGAGGATGGCGGGGAGGGTGGAGGAGGATGGTCACACTGTGCAGCAGTCAGTCACGCTCGGCCATTTAGCCATTTAGCATGTTCCTCTCACTCTCGCGCTCACTCTGCCGCTTCTCATTGCGTGCGTTTGTGCTTGCAGTGTTGGTAGCAAGCCGCAGTCCAAAAGGAGGGGGAGGAGAGGGGATGGAAGCGGGTTTGCGTTCAGTGAGAAGTGCGTTTACCGGCTGCCATTGTGTAAGGAAGGGGTTGATTGGATGCGACGATAGCACAGCAGCAAGAAAACCAAAAAAAGAAGGATTGATAAGGTCAGCTTGAGCTGCTTGAGCTTGTGATTTTGTGGGGAGAACGACTCAAAGAGTCAAAGAATCGGATTGACAATGGGAGCGAGCATTGGATGGTCGAGTTCTGTTCAGCTCTCAAATACAAATGCACTCGTTGTTCTTGCACTCTTTATTTCCTTTAACGTTGATTCCACTCTTCTTTTTGTTTTCATACAGAATGGCAGACGTACCCCAAGTCGAGGTGAGCGATGGGATCGAATTGGTTGACGATTGAGCCAGCTTCGTTCGCTCGTTCGTTCGTTCGTTCGTTCGTTCGGTCGATCCGCCTCGTTCCACGAATGCGATCGCTGGTCATTCCAGTCACTGAGTGCTGCAGGGGTGGGGGTGGGGAGTGGGACACACAGCGAGCACAGAGAACAAGCGAGCAAAAAGCGGCCTTTTTTTTTTTTTTTTTTTTTTTGCTTTTTCACTTGCTCTTGCTTGTTGGCTGGAGCGAGGGGCTCATCCATTCTCAGATGATGGACACTGGAAAGCCCTCCGTTGTGGCATGCTTGGAGCGGGTGAGAGTGAGACCGCGCGTTGGAGGGATCCTTTTGGCTCCTTGCCCATATGCTTTTTGGCTTTGGACGCCGCCTGTGCTCTTGCTCTGGTCGCCTGGCTCCACTGCGATCTGCGTGACATGATTCTGTGCTTGGGCTGATTTTCGATCGCGTGGATGGACGAGGCGGAACGGCGAGAGATCACCAAAACGCATCAACTTCACTCGACTTTGATCTTGCCTTTCGTCTTGCTGCTTGCTCACGTTGATTCTGCATTCAATGCATGCATGGGACTACACTACAGGAAATCAAGGTGACCTCGTCGCCGCTGCTCGCAGCCGCCAAGCACCTCGGCGAATACTGCGACACTCCTAACCGCGCGTACATGCAATGCCGCTTTGACAAGAAGAATCCTGAGCTCTGCCTAGAGGAGGGCCGTTACGTGACAGAGTGCACTGCTGAATTGTAAGAAAGGGTTTTTTTTTGGTTTTTGTTGGACAAGACAAGGGGGGGGGGCTCCAACTCCCCCTTTTCTTTCTCGCTTGTCCCTTGAATACAGCTTCAAGGTGCTCCGGGGTAACTGCAACGAGCGCTTCACCGAGCTCTGGCAGTGCCTGGACAAGAACAACCAAGATTTCCGATTCTGCTCTGCCGCCCAGAAGGCACTGGCAGCTTGTGCGAAGGAGAAGATGGTAAAGCAACGATTGCGAGCAATTTTTCCAGCACTTCTGACTCACTGTGTTCGTTGCACTGGACACTTGAACTCTTTGGCAGAGCTTCCTTGGTCACTAATCGATGGCACCAAACCGCTTTGTGTTTCTTGATTGCGTTTCGCAAGACCCAAAAAGTGCATCAATACAAAAATTCTGTTTATTCCGCTTGGCCATGCTCGTTGTTGTTTCACGAGCCCCTTCTAAGTGTGATGTCGTTTGTTGATGCTGCTGGAGCGGTTGGCGAGCCATGGTGAAGCGTGGAGTCTTCCAGGAATCATCAGTTGGATGATGGTTTTCATCTGAGCTCGGCCCATTGGCCCGCCTGAAGTCCTGCCAGCAAGCTGTCAACTACTCCTAATCTCAGTTTTCTGATCGCTGCAACATCCAACAACCGCTCATCGACGATGCATGTTCTCTTGTTCCATTTTCCATCTGAATTTGGTTTTTTTTTAAGTATTTCCATCCCACCTTTCCCACCCTCCCTCACCCTCCCTCCACCAGCACTTGAGTTTATTCTGCCATGTACCAATTCTTCACCAATCCAACAACGACCGAATCCGTCCAGTTCATTCACCTTTTCTTTTCTTTTCTTTTCTTTTCTTTTCTTTTCTTTTCTTTTCTTCCAACAATGCGCTGGACCATTGCTGCGGCTGTTCTCGCACTGCTGGTGGCGCTCGTCTCGGCGGCGCCCTTCCGCCTGTCGTCCAACCCGCCAGAGCAGATTCGCCTCTCCTTCACTGGCATTCCCACCGAAGCCGTACGTCAGCCTCACTTTCGCTTCTATCGACGAACATGCTTCGCAGTTCGGCTGAATTCAATCAACTCGCATCTTTTCCCCGTTTCTCTCTCTCTCTCTCGCTCTCTCTGTCTCTCTCTCCCTCCTTTCGCTCTTCAATATCGATATCTCTCTCTCTTTTGTTGAACTGTCGCTGTTTGATATGGTTTCCGCTGCTGCTGCTGCTGGTCTTCCCTATGAAACGGGGTTTTGGGGCGCTTTGAAATGACCTTGTGACACACTTCTTTTGATAGCACAAAACACAACCGCGGCGGAAACTCGTCCAATGGAAGACCCAGCACAGATCCGTTGACAATTTGTGCAGTTGTGCAGCACGCTTTTATGATGAAGCTGGGGGAGCGACGAGCGAGAGAGAGTTAGAGTTGGAGTTAGAAAGGGTGAACCAACCAGGCTGCTTGGCTTGGCCTCGTGTGTACACTGCCTCCATTGAAATCGCTCTCCTCGCTTCGTAATGTTGAAGCTAAACAGCTGGTTGGTTCTGTTGAATGGGTTGAGCGTGGTTTTGTGGGGCGGTGAGTGGTATCTCTCGGTTTCTTTGACCTTTCCCTTCCCTTCCTCCTCCCACCAGCTCCTTCCATCCACTCCAAATGCACCCTTCAAAAACCCCTTACAAAACAACACCCAGTCATTCAAAATGGGACATTTTGTCGTTTGATGCGCATGACACCAGCGCGGGGGAAAAACCCCCTCTTTTTTCACTTCTCTGCTCTGCAACCGACGATCGGCTTCTCTCACATTGATCGCTGCTTGCTTGTTCGCTTGCGTTCGTAGGTCATGATGTGGATTACCCCCTCGCCTGCTAGCCCCCAGGTCAAGGTCGGCCCCAGGTCCGGTGCTTACTACAGTGAGTTTTTTTGCTCAGATCATTTGTTGATCATTTCTGTCAAAGTCGCTCATCATCGTTTGTTTGTTTTTGTTTTCGTTTTGTTTTTGTTTGTTTTGTTTTCGTTTTGTTTTTGTTTGTTCTTGTTTTTTGCTCTCTGCTCCCGCAGTTCCCTTCAACGGCACGTCCACCCAGTACACGTATGACTCGTACACTTCTGGTTACATCCACACTGTAAGCACTCGAGCAAACGTTGCATTGCTTGATTGCCGAAAACCAAAAACTCACCCTTTCCCCTTCTTTTTCTTTTTTCTCTTTTTCTTCCAAAACATCAGGTCAAGGTCACCGGCCTCACGCCCCTCACCACCTACTTTTACGTGGTCGGCGACGCTTCGCAGGGCTGGAGCAACGAGTTTACGTTCAAGTCGATGACGACCGACAAGGTCCCGCTGACGGTCGCCGTGATTGGTGACCTCGGCTTCACCTCGAACTCGCTCAACACTGTCAACGGCATCCTGTCGGACTCGATGCGCGCTGACGTTCTCTGGCATGCCGGTGACATTACCTACGCCAACGGCAACCAGCCCATCTGGGATCAGTGGGGCAACATGGTGCAGCCGCTCTCGGCCTCGATGGCTTGGATGGTCGGCGTCGGCAACCACGAAAACTACCACAACTTTACCGCCTACAACTACCGCTTCCGCATGCCGTACGCAGAGTCCAACTCCCCCGGCCTCAACCTGTTCTGGTCGTACTCGCACTCGTACGTCCGCCTCGTCCTGCTGTCGACCGAGACTGACTTTTCGGTCGGCTCGGCCCAGTACAACTGGTTTATCAAGGAGATGGAGTCGGTCAACCGCACCCAGACCCCCTGGCTCATCCTCATGTACCACCGCCCCTTCTACAACTCGAACACTGCTCACCAGGGCGAGATCCCCGCCTTCCAAACCATCTACGAGCCGCTCTTCTACAAGTACAAGGTTGATCTTGCCTTCAACGGCCACGTCCACTCGTACGAGCGCTCCAAGCAGGTCTACCGCAACGTGGTCAGCACTGCCAACCCCACCGAGTACATTGTCATTGGCGACGGTGGCAACCAGGAGGGTCTTGCTTCCCAGTGGCTCTCTCAGCCCTCGTGGTCTGCCTTCCGCCAGGCTGCCTATGGCTACGGTCGCATGGTCATCCACAACGAGACTCACATTGACTGGACTTGGCACATCAACCCCACCACCAACGAGTACACTATCCGCGATCAGGCCACGTTTGTTCGCCCCTACCCCCGTTTCTAAGTGAGCAATTCCGGTTCCAAAGAGTTACTCGGTTTCCTGTTAGATGGTTTTTTGTTGTTCTTAATGCTCTTCTGTTGCAATGATGAGTGTTTTTCCTTTGCTTTTTTTTCTTCCTTTTCTTCTTCTTCTCTTCCGACATGTAAAAATTGATGCGTAATTTTTGTCGTTTGTTCTCGGTTGTTCTTTCCCCCCCCCCTGTTTTTCTTGTTCTCGTTGTGACAACCGTCACTCATCTCCTGAAATATACACAAGGGATGTGTCCGCACCAAGGCGTGCTTGTCGTTCAATCGCCTGCGACTGTGGTTTTCGCAGCGCTCGATCGCGAGCTTTCCCCCCTTTGGGGGCAGGTGCCAATCCCATGAAGCCCAAAGTTTGAGTTTTCTACGCAGAATTGGACTTGCAAATGGAGTGAATTTGGTTTAGTTTTTGACATGTACACGAGCACAACTGCAAAGAAAAACTGCGATGACAACAGTTGCGATGATGGATTGAATTTGTTGTTGGTGTTGTGTTGGTTGAGCTGGATGTGTGGATGTGGCCCACGTCCTCGATGGAAATTCAAATTTACATCTTCTCGAGAATCTGCTTGGCCTCCTCCAGGGACTCACGATCAGCCTCCGTCTTGGCTTGGAAGATGGTCTTGGTGAGATACTTTTTCGCCTCCTCCTTCTGGCCCATCCGAAGGTAGACCTTGCCAATCATGAGTGTGTTTTTCACGTAAAAGCCGGGTTCAATGTTTTCGGCGGCGACAAAATGGCCAAGGGCCTCGTCGTACGTGGCGCTGGGCGGGGTGGCAAAGAGGGTTGCGGCAATCTTGCGCTGGTACCACGGCATATCGGCAAAGGTGAAGCACCACATGCCAACGAGGTGGCGCGAGGTGGGATCGTCGGGGTTGAGGCGCACCGCTTCGTCAAAGTGCTTCTTGATGGTGAAGGCGTTGGAAATCTTGACCTTGACGCCCTCGTACTCGCCCACGTCGCTGATCGTGATGCCCAGCCACTTGTGGCAGGCAAAGTCGCTCGGATCGTACTCGATCGCGCGCTTGGCCAGCTCGTACGCCTCGTACACGAGCTTCTTCTTTAGCTCGGCGTCCGTGGTGGCCAGCGACCGTTCGCGGGCGGCGCGTGCAGCACGCCACGCGATGGCGCCGCTCTTGAGAGGGCTGTCTGCAGCCATCGTGGCATGCAAGAACGCATACAGATCGTCCATGTGGCCGCCGTCGTAGAGCCGGTCGGCGTGCTGGCAGACGGTGGTCATCAGCGAGGTGAACTGACGCGAGCCCGTCTTGCCCATGGCAGCCTCGGCAATCAGTGCACGCACGTTCGAGTCTTCAGACAGGCGCGCGTTGGCGCGGACGGTCGAGTGGCCGAGCGCCTTGGCGACCCAGGACGAGATCAAGCCGCGCGGCTCCTGCGACTGATGACCGCCGTCCACCGACGCTCCAAAGCGCTCTCCGCGCGACTCGAGCTGCCAGACGACCAGCGCGACTGCAGCAGCTGCGACAAAGCCCGGCTTGGTGAGCTTGGACGCGGTCGACTCGGATTGCTCGTTGTTCTGCTGCTGCTTGTCCTGTTCCTGCTGGTTGTTGTTGTTCGCGCTCGTCGACATGCCACGCACGACGGCGGAAGTGGCAGCGACAGCAGCACAACGAGTTGTCGCACGCATCGACGCGGCAACAGCAGCAACGGACGACGACGACGCGCGTTTGGTCAGCTCGAATGCAACGCTCCGAATCATTGTTGCTTGTCTTCAAAGAAAAAAAAAAAAAAAAACTGAGCCAAATGTGCAAAAAATGATAAAAGCGACAAAACACACAAAAACGCGGGTGATGAAGAACAAAGAACAGCGACATCGACATCGACTGACACAAAAACACACACCTCTTCACAATTCAAACCACAAAGTGAACGAGCATTGTCTGTGCGCCGATCAGAACTGGGTGCATTTGGGGTGCATTGGTCACTCTCAATTTCTCTTTTTTCTTCTTTTTTTTCTTGTTTTGTTACAGATGGCTTTTACGCGCCTGCCTCTGTTGCTGGTACCCGTCCTGGTGCTACTGGCGGTGATGCCGCACATTCATTCATGCCATGGTACGCGTCCTTGTCCTGGCTGGGATTGCGCTTCGACTGGAACGAGTTGATTGCAGTGTTTTGATTTCTTCTCGGCATCGCCGATCGGGTCTGCGTTTCCGTTGCGACGTTTGCACACTGACGTGGAAGACGGTGTGCGTATGGGTGTATGGGTATTGGCGTGGTGTGAGCGAGAGAGAGAGTGTGTGTGTGTGTGTGCGAGGACGCACGGGCCAGGGAGTGTAATGCAGCCGATCATCGAGCGGGAGCTATTTTCAGGACAACCTCCGACACCCATCATTGCACCCTCCAGCAAGCAGCAATGGACGATGGCTCGTGGTGCTGCATCATCGGCAAAGGCAGCAGTATAAATCAGCACGGCGCGCTGTTGCAGGGACTCGTTTTGCACGGATCGTGTGTTGACAATGAGCCCTAACTTGATCCGTTTGACTAATTTGGATCAGCGACATTTTACGATACCGACTTTGGGTGGTACGTTTGAAGCACGCGCGGTGTTTGGTGTGTGTGGTTTAACTGACTCACTTTGTACGGATACAGGTATCATCTGTTCACGATGGATAATATTAACTGGGAAGCTGCAACCGTTGGCGCGGACGTGCAGTGTTGGTTCAAAGGCGTAAGCTCGCTCAAGCTGCAGGCATGGCGTTATCAACTGGTGCTGACTGCGCTATGGGTGTGTTTCTTTTGTCAGTTTCAATCTCAGCACGATAACTTGAAGGAAGACCGTTGGTGGAAGTATCGCAGGAGTTGTATCACGCACTCTGGCGAGCAAGTCACAAAAGCGAGCATTCCCGACCAAGCCTACTTTCAAATGAACGAGTGGGATCTGGTAACGAAAGCTGAAATTCGCACTCAAGATGGCTTTAGCTTGAACTGGAGCTGATTTTTTTTTTTTTTTTTTTTGGCAAGACAGGTATTGGACTGGACTGCTACGCCAGGTCGAACAATCTACGGGATGAACTCACGCAACTCGGAGGAAAAAATGGACCGTCTCTTTCAAGTCAAAACCGTTGCCATGATTCCCGAGTTCGAGTACGCGGGTAATTGTTCAACTACCGCTGAGGTGAACAACTATGACGGACCTCTGGACTATACATGTCCTCTCGCCTTTCAGTACATTGCAGGAATGTCCTCAGGTAAAACGGAATCACGTCAAAATTGAATCCCAAGATGGTTACTTAACCCGTCCTGCTGAATGACTTGTAGTTCATCTGAACACTAAAGAAGATCGGCGCTGGAAGTACACCTGTTGCAGCATGGCAGCCAAGTCGTGCGGTTCGCCAGCATTCTTCACTTCTGGAACTTGGGGCTGCAACCGACAGACAGTTGGTGGCGTTTGCACTCATACTTGTGCCACCGGTACTCGGTCAACATCCGCTTCAGGCACTGTTACGTGCCAAGCGGACAAGTCTTGGTCGTCCCGCACTTTCCAATGCAACACCATCAACTGTGGCAATCCAAGCAATCCGACGAATGGACAGTTTACTTGCGGGAGCACGACTTGTAAGAGTTTTGATGCTGTTCTACTGTCCGGATGCGTCCGCATGCAAAACTCATCGAATGATGGTTTGTTTGTTTTCGTTTGTTTTTTCGACAATGCCCTTTAGATCAGGGAACTTGCTCTATGAGCTGCAACAATGGATATCAGCTGTCTGCCGCCGCAACCATCACTTGCTCAGACTATGGCAGCACTTTCGGTTGGTCCTCTTACTCGAGCTCTTGTAACACTATCACAAACTACTGCCCAGCCCCGCCAACCTCAATCACTCTCGGCAGCGTGAACTGCCAGCCGACCACTCGCAGCATCGGAGCAGTGTGCACCTACTCTTGCGATTCGGGCTATGTCGTGGACGGCACAGCGCAGCGAGTTGCCAATGTCACGTGCCTGGCTAGCACTGCTTCTGTCGGTGTGTGGTCGCGTGCGACACCAACGTGTGTTCTGTATGCGGAACATTGCCCGCACACTATGGCAGCGCCAACCAATGGAGCTGTCAGCTGTGATGGATACTCGCTTGGCGGTATCTGCACTGTTTCTTGCAACGCTGGCTTCCGTCTCCGTGGTTACGCGCCACTTGCTACTGTCGATTCGGTGTGCAAAGCGGATACCACTTGGTCACGTCCCGAGACATTCTACTGCGACCCGATCGCCTGCCCCGCGCTTTCTCTTGGTAATGGCGGACTGAACTGCGTTGGAGGAACGACTGCGTACAACTCGCAGTGCACCCCGTACTGTAACGCCGGCTTCACATTGGAGGGAGACTACATTGACGCAGTGCGCTGCAACGCTTCGCAACAGTGGAACGCAACCCTGGCGGACTGCCGGATTGTTTCGTGCGACCCTCTGACTCTCGAAAACGGTGCCATCGACTGCACCAATGGCAACACAAACTACCTCTCGGAATGCACACCGAGCTGCAATGCAGGCTACACCCTTGGCGGAGCCAACACAAATCCTGTGACGTGTCAGGCGTCGCGCGAGTGGAGCGCAACGCTGCAAGCAGAATGCACGATTGTATCGTGCGATCCTCTGACGCTTGAAAACGGTGCTGTTCTGTGCACAAACAACAACACAAACTATGGATCCGAGTGCATCCCGAGCTGCAACCCCGGCTACTCGCTTGGAGGAGACTATGCTGATGTTGTCGAGTGCTTGGCAACGCGAGAGTGGGACCGACCGATGGAGGCCTTCTGCACCCTTGTTTCATGCAATGTTCTGACGCTTCCGCACGGCACCGTGAACTGCACGAACAACTCGACCGACTTTGGCTCTGAATGCATGCTGTCGTGCAATGAGGGCTTTCAGTTGGCCGATGCGGGAGCGACCGGCCTCCGCTGCACAGCTGCTGGAAACTGGAATGTCAGTTCGGTTCCGCAATGTGCTGCCATCAATATCGAGACCTCTTCTTCTGCAACCATATTACCTGCGGTGGCTGGCGCCGTTGGTGGAATATTGGTTTTGCTTGTGCTTGTCGTGTTGTTGATCATTCGGCGCCGTCGTCGTCAAGTGGCCCGTGGCCTCTCTGAAAAGGATAGCACAGCAACCATTTCGATGCATACAATGGATTCCGCGCTCTCCGGCTATGAGCCACTCGCAAAATCAACCGCGGTGCAACCCACTTACGACAATCAACGTCCTGTTCAGCCGAGCTACGACAATCAACGTCCAATTCCCGCCTCGGTGTCTGCGGATCAACATTCCGTGTATGAGCAAATCGAAAAGGATCACTACAGCTCACCAGTCTTGTACGAGTCTGTGGAACTCGGTTTGCGCGCAAGTCTTGTTTTGGGAGCCAAACTCGGCTCGGGCAACTTCGGCGTTGTGCTCAAAGGGCAGCTTCCTCGAAAGTTTGTTCCGCCGGATGCTCAGTACCTGCTGGCCGGAGTGCAGGGCGCGTATCTCGATGTTGCTGTCAAGACCATGCAGCCTGATGCGACCGAAAAGTCGCGTCAGGAGTTTGTCGAAGAAGCGCAGATGATGGCCCAGTTTTCGCACCCCAATGTTGTGCGCTGCATCACGTCTCTTCTGGACTGCGCACCGTTCATGTCAGTTCTCGAGCTCATGCCATACGGCGACCTGCGCCAGGTTCTGTGGCAGTCTCAAAAACGCAACATTGGCTGGACAGTGGCCGAAATGAGTCACGCCCTCGCACAAATCGCAGGTGGGCTGGAGTATCTGGAGTCGATTCGATTTGTCCATCGTGATATCGCAGCACGCAACTGCCTCGTTGGCACAGGGCTTGTCGTCAAGATTTCTGATTTCGGTTTGTCGCGCGCACTCGCCGAGGAACACAACTACTACCGCATGGAAGCTCGTGGCAAGCTTCCCGTCAAGGTATGTGCAGGACTGATGTACCGCTCGGCTTATTGCGATAGTTGGAGGGCTGGCTAAGGGGTTGAGTCAAACATTGCAACTGACTTGTTGATTGATTGATGTACTTGCCGCCAAACAGTGGATGGCGCCTGAATGTCTGCATTATCGCAAGTTTTCGCATAGCAGTGATGTTTGGGCGTTTGGCGTCTTGGCTTGTAAGATCTGGCGTTTGATCTGGTCGATTTCTTCGATAGATATCGGAAGGTGTTGCGCTCACAAAGGTTTGACAGGGGAGGTGTTCTCGTATGGAGCTGCGCCCTATGGATCAAAGACAGGCCAGCAAGCGCTGGCAGACGTCGAGGCCGGACACCGTCTGGCGCAACCCGAGTCGTGTCCGAACGACTTGTTTGCTCTCTTGCGCGCCTGCTGGGAAATTGCTCCTCTTTCGCGGCCTCACATTGCATCTTTGCGCGCGCACTTTGAGAGTGCCGCTGCTGGTCATGCTATTCGCGATATTGGCGGACTGATTGCATAGCTTGAAAGCTGCCAAACACGAGCATTTCACCGTGTCGTTTCAAGAACTTGCTACTTGAAGAAGGAACTTTTACTCTACTCTTCCTGCGTGTTGTTGTTGAGATGTGAGCCCGTTTGTGGTTTCTTGTGAATACAGCGACGATCTCCTTTTCGATCTGTCCCGACTCCTCGTTCGCCGCAATTGAGATGCAAGCTCTTTAACGCACCTAAGCCACCCCCATGCAAATTCCATCTGATATCTTCCTCACAACCGATCCACTCATTGCTCAGTGATTGATTTATTGATCATTTTCTACCCAAATCGAGTCATATCGAGTTTCATTTCACTCTCACATTCAGCCAACTCTATTGCACACAATGGTAAGTCTGTGGCTCTTTTTCCCCCTTTGGTCCTCCTTTCTTTTTCTTCCTTCTTCTCCTTGCTTTCCTGCTCTTTTTGCTGAATGTCACCCAGAGTGGCGCATCCTCCCCCTCTTACTCTCTCTCTCTCTCTCTCTCTCTTACTCTCCTTCACACTCTCTCTTACTCTCCTTCGCTCCCTCTCTCCTTGTCATATGGACAATGGTCACGCACATCTCGGCATTGCCGACTCTTTTTTTTTTTTTTTTTTTTTTTTTTCCTCCGCTCTCTTCCTCCCTCTCTTCCTCTCCTCCCTCTCTCCCTCTCCTCCCTCCTTGTCCTCGCTCGCTCGCTCGCTTGCATCATTCTCACTCTGCATCGCTCTTCTGCGCAATTGCAACTCACAAACAACACGCTCTTCAACAAAACAACACAATCGCATTACATTTTGGATGTCGTTTTTTTTTTTTTTCAAAATTCGCCGTCATGCAATTTAACCCACATGCTATCACTTTGACTCACTTTCAACCACTTTCAATCACTTTCAATCACTTTCTGCTATGGAAGACCCATTTGACAAAACACTTTCCCACTTGAACTTATCACTGTCAAAAACAGCCCACTTGTTTGTTTTTGGGGGGACGCCTTTTCGCAGTCAAAAGAGCCGAATCTCAATCTCACTCATTCAATCCCGACCTCGACCTCGACTTCACTCAGCTGTTGCTGTTGTTGTTGTTGCTGTTGTTGTTGTTACATTTGGAGAATCACACAATTCCAAGGCCATTTTTGGGAGCTGTCGGAGTTGCATTGTTTGGCACTCATCCTTTCGTACTTGTCACTCTGTCTCGCACTTTCGACCCTTTCAATGCTCGCACTTTTTTGATCACACTTGCTCATACCCCTCAAACACTCAAATTCGGTCACTCATCCGTTTTGTTGCTTGGGCTGCTCACAGACTTCATACGCGGATCGCGGCGCCAAGCCTGAGGTCGGCCGATACCTCGCCTTCGATCACATCACCTTCTGGGTTGGAAACGCCAAGCAGGCTGCGGCATACTACTGCCTGCGCTTTGGATTCAAGCCGATCGCATACGCTGGCCTCGAGACGGGCTCGCGCGAGGTCGTCTCGCACGTCGTTGCGCTGAACAGCGTCGTCTTTGTCTTCCAGTCGGCGCTCAACCCCAGCGACCGCGCAATGGGTGACCACCTCGTCCTCCACGGCGACGGTGTCAAGGACGTGGCCTTCCTCGTTGAAGACGCCCGCGGCATTTACGAGAAGGCCATCCAGCGCGGCGGCAAGTCTGTGCGCGCCCCATACGAGCTCACCGACGCCAACGGCACGGTCGTGCTCGCCACCGTCCAGACCTACGGCGACACCACCCACACCTTTGTCGACCGCACCAACCACAAGGGCGGCGCCAACTTCCTCCCCGGCTTTGCCAAGCCCGTTTTCGTCGACCCCTTGCTCGACAACCTGCCCGCCACCCACATTGAGTTTGTCGACCACTGCGTCGGCAACCAGCCCGATCGCGAGATGGAGTCGGTCGCCTCGTGGTACGAGCGCGTCCTCCAGTTCCACCGCTTCTGGTCGGTCGACGATACCCAGATGCACACCGAGTACAGCGCTCTTCGCTCGATCGTCGTTGCCGACTACGACGAGAAGGTCAAGATGCCCATCAACGAGCCCGCGGCTGGCAAGAAGAAGAGCCAAATCCAAGAGTACGTCGACTACTATGGTGGCGCCGGTGTCCAGCACATTGCCCTCCGCACCGAGGACGTCATTGCTTCGGTCTCTGCCCTCACCAAGCGTGGTGTCGAGTTCCTCTCCGTCCCGGACACGTACTATGAAAACCTGCGCATCCGTCTCGCCTCCGCCTCCATCAAGGTCGCCGAGAACCTCGATGAGCTTCAAAAGCTCAAGATTCTCATCGACTTTGACGAGAACGGCTACCTGCTGCAAATCTTCACCAAGCCGCTCGAGGACCGCCCCACTCTCTTCATTGAGATTATTCAGCGCCGCAACCACCAGGGCTTTGGTGCTGGCAACTTCAAGTCCCTGTTCGAGGCGATCGAAGCCGAGCAGGGCCGTCGCGGCAACTTGTAAAGCTCACACAATCCGAGGCTGTTTGTGATTGGATGCACTGTCTAACCGGAACGAAAACAAAAAGAAAAGGGATGCAGTGATCGACACTTGTCTCACAAAAACAAAAATCAATAAACAAAAATCATTTGAATTCAAACACAACAACAACTTTGCGTTTTGCCATCCATGAACGACTCGATTTGACAATGATGCGATGAATGAAGAGTATATTTTGGAGGATGGCGATGGGGGAAAAAACTGTACACATATCAACAAAAACAAACTTGCAAGAAAAAAAATCGAAGTAAAATGCAAACAGAGAAAACGAAAAGGGCAGTCCCGGAAACACAAAGGCAAAGTTCAGCGAGCTTTGCGGACAGTGAGGGTACGAACATGACGAGCAGGTGGTAGCAATGCGAGGTTAACAGACAGGAGAACCTTAAGAGAGAAAAGAAAAGAAGAAAGAAAAAAAAAAGAAAAAAAAAAAAAAAAGAAGAAAAAAAAAAAGGCTAAGACGAGACAAACGGGAAGGATAGGCGGGGATGGGGATAGGGACGACGAGTAGCATGCACAAAAGGGGAAATCGAGACAACTAGTTACAAAATAAAGGGAAAAACAAACCAAAAAGAGAATAGAACAAAAAAATCAAAGCAGGAAACGCCGACGGAAGCTTCATTTCGGTGCAAACGTGTCGAGAACACGCAGAATATCGCTCGAGTTGAAGTCCGTCAAAGAATAAGAAAGCCCGAGATCCGCTTCGGCGGCAGCCATATCCGTGCTGGACAGGGGACGAGGAGGGTCGCTGTCGAGGACAGACGTGGACATGCCGCCTGGCGCAGGAGACGAGCCATTGCTGCGCGTGAGTAGAGCAATCGAGGCTGGGCGCGACAAGTACGAGGAGGCATTCGCGCGCGAACGCGGAGCTGGCAGCTCTTCTTGCTCTGCAATCGAGATCAGGGTGGAATTCGCCGCACCAGCGACAGAACCTGGCTCGCATTCGCCCATCCCACGACGTCCGCGCAAATGTTGCGGCAACTGCAAGACGGGCACCGAGACTGGCGAGCCGTACGGCAAAGGCAGTGCCTGCGACTGCGACTGAGCGCTAGCAGCCGAGAGCGCTGGCAACGACGACAAGGCCAGGCTGAGATCCGACATGGGTGTGAGGGGGACAGAGCCAACCGTGTTGGACGCTTGAACGGTTGAAAAGGTCGGATACTGGGACAAGAATGGCTGTTGTGGCTGCTGCTGCTGCTGCTGCTGTTGCTGTTGTTGTTGCTGCTGTTGTTGTTGCTGGTGCTGCTGCTGCGCAGTTGCAGAAGCGAGATCGGTGGGTTCTGCAGCAGATCGGAGGGCCAGCTCAATCAAATCGAGCAAGGCTTGGTTGGAGCTGGCATCGGAAGAACAGTCGTTCGCAGGGTTGAAGACATCTGGATGCTGCAGCAGGAGATTGGCCAGAATTTGTTGCTGCTGCTGTTGCTGCTGTTGCTGCTGCAGGTGCAACGACGTGAGCTGCTGAAACTGCTCTGCATGAATCTGTTGGCTCTGATCTTGCGCGTACTGCAGCTCTGCTTGACGCTGCTCGAGCGTGCGAGTCAACGCTTGCATGAGGGTCGCCGGAGGTGTCGAGTGCACGCTGCTACCACTGCCGCTGGACGACAGAGACGAGAGGGACGACAGCGACGACAAAGACGACAGCGACGAGATTGACGACATGGGCGTGGCCTGAGCGAGTGGCACGCTAAACACCGGGCCCGGGTGCTGATGGGCGGACGATGCGGACGCGGAACGCACTTGCCGAGTCACGCGGGGCATGGTCGGGCCGCTGGCAGGCTGCGAGTGGGAGCGCGCCGTCCGCATGTGGCGAATGACGGACGACAGAGGACTCATGCCGCTCGGCAAGTCGTCGTCGGTCAACGGCGAGTCAGACTCAAACAGCGGAGAAAGCCCGTCGCTTGTCAGTCCGAGAATTCGGTCGGCAGACAGGGGGTTGTTGACATTTGCTCCAAGCAACGGCGAGCCCGCCTCGGAAGAGACAACGCTGGAGCGCGACTGCGACTGCGACTGGTGCTGCGATTGCTGCTGCTGCTGCGGCGATGGCGATTGCGTTTGGGAAGGCTGCAGAGAATTGAGCTTTTCCTGTTGGAGATAGAGCTGGTGTTGCAAAGCCGGATCGTCATAGCTGGCGCCAGCCAGGGGATCGTATGAGACAGTGTAGGAGCCAGGCGCAGCACTCGCAGCATGTTGTTGCAGCAACAAGAGCTGCAACTGCAAGTGTTGGTGTTGCTGTTGTTGCTGTTGTTGTTGCTGTTGCTGCTGTTGCTGCTGTTGCTGTTGTTGCTGCTGTTGTTGTTGAGCAGTCTGAGGTTGCTGGACTTGAAGCAGCGACACCCCGGCCGTCACGTCGGTCATAGACGACTTGCGCGACCCATTCGCACTGCCGCCGCCAACAGCGGTACCCATGCTGGCTGAGCGGCTGAGAACGCGCTTTTTGCGATTCAATTGCTGCTGTTGCTGCAAACGTGCCGACTCGGCCTGCGAATCACCGACATAATCAGAGAATTGCTCCAGACTCGTGCGAAAGTTGAGCGCCTGCTGGTCGCGCAGTGTGGTGGTGAGCAACTCGCTTGAGGCAGAGAACATGTTGAAATTGGCACTCGTCGCGGTGCCGAGGCCGCTCAGCAAATGATCGCCTCCGCCCGGCAGGGACTGCGATGGCGAAATGCGCGTTGGGTGCGCGCTCGTCAAGTCTTCGTCCAGGTTCAAGAGCGAGTCCAGGCTGTTTGACGCATGCAGCACACCCGGGCCAGGAATCGCAGGCTCGGACTGCCGTCGTGACTTGGAGGCCTTCTTCCTGCTAATCTTTTCGCGCCCGTGATCGTCGATTGCGATAAAGTTGGATCGGCGCGTTCGGTGCGGCTTGTAGACGTGGTACCGCAGTTTTGGCTGGCCTTGTTGTTGTTGCTGCTGCAGTTGTTGCTGTGGTAGTTGTTGCTGTTGTGCTTGTTGCTGCTGCTGTTGCTGCTGGTGGAGCTGAGCAATGCCAGTTTCGTGGAAGACAAGACCCGACTGTGGCGAGGCTGCGGCGGATGTGGATGGAAACAGGTGAGCAACGTGAGAACGCGGGGTGACTGGGGGAGTGGAATGCGGGGTTGCGAGCACGGATGCGGGCGCAGACATGGCAATCAAGAGCTGTTGCTGCTGTTGTTGTTGTTGGTGCTGAGCACTGAGCGACTGCTGCTGCTGGCCGTTTGTGGCTGATGCAGTTGAGAGGGATGCTGGCTGCAGGATGGATTCATAGTACATTGCAGCAGCAGCAGCAGCGTCCATGCTGCCGGCACCACCTGGCGTTTGCTCATGCTGCTGCTGCTGCTGCTCGTCCGCCTCGAGCAGAAAGTCCTCCGAGGTGAGCGCGTCCATGCTGCGGCTCCATCGCCGAGAGAGCGCCATCTGGACTGTGCTTCCCGCTTTTTCTGAGGTGGTTTTTGTGTTTAACTTGGTGATGGAGCGGTCCTTTGTGTGGCTTTCACGAGAGCAAGAAAAAGCAACAGGAGAGAGAGAGAGCGCGAATGGGGAAAGGGGGGAGAAGGGCGCTTGGTGCCGCGCTTTTGGTTAACAAGAAGCAATGCTACCCGTGAAGCCGGGGGGGGGGACTTGAGGCAGGGAACGAGGAAGGCGGGAGAACAGGGCGTCGGAGGTCCAATGCGGGAGAACGCGGTGCTCTCGTGGTTCTTGTGATTGAAAAAAAAATAAAAAATAATAATAATCAGAATAAGAGGCTGCTGCTCCTGAGTGGATGCGATTTGGCGGGGAGCACCAGCCGTGGTTCGGATAGCTTGGTTGGGCAGGGAGGGGGCGCGGTAGAGGGAGGGGAAAGCGAGGGAGACCCGAAACGAAAAAAAAAAAAAAAAAAAAAAAAGCAACACGAGATGTTGTTGGGACTGAAGAAAAAAAAAAGAAAAAAAAAAAAGAGGAACAAAAGCTGAACGAGAGAGAAAACCACAAGAACGAGTGTGCGAATAAAGACAAAAAAAAAAAGTATGAAAAAGGAACGGGGAGCTGGGGAGCTGAACGATGGCGGCGCAGAGAAGAACCACCGACAAACCAAAAAAAAAAAAAAAAAAAAAAAAAATCTGTGGCAAATAATAACAAGGCAAACAAAAAAAAAAAAAAAATCAGTTGCAATGCAAAATCCAGCCAAAAAGCAAAAAAAAAAAAAAAAAAAAAAAAAAGGAGGACAAATTGCATTGCGAATTTAGTGGAATAGTGGCATGATTGAAGGCATGGTGGAAACAAAAGCCAGGCGGGCCAAGGGCAACAAGGGGGAGCAAAGGGGGGCAGAGGCACGAACGAGGAATCACAAGAAGGCCACCCTCCCCCTCCCCTCGCACAGCCACAGCCACAGCGACGAGGAGCAAAGGAGGCGAAAAGAAAAAGAAAAGAAATCGGAGAAGCAATGCGAAAAAAAAAAAAAAAAAAAAAAAAAAGGCGAAAGGCAAAAACGCGGGATTTTTTGGATCAAAACGAGCGGCGAGGAAGGCAGAGACGAAGAAAGGGAGGGAACGCTGCGAACAGGCCACGATGACAATGCATGGATGCAAGGAAATGGGATGGGATTCACCAGCAGACGAAAAAATGCCTATTGTAAGCACTTCCAAGCGAACCAGAAAAAAAAAAAAAAAAAAAAAAAACACGCATTCAAAACCACCCATCCAAAAATCCTTTTTTTTTTTTTTTTTTTTTTTTTTTGGTTGCTGGGGTGAAGCATCGACTTTGGCTCGATGGGGTCTCTCTCTCTCCGCCAGTCAGGTTGGACTGAGCATACTGGAAGCATGGATACGCACTGGAGCGGGGTGGGGACAGCGAGCGAGGGAAAAGGAGAGCAACCAAAAACTCACAGCTTCTTCAACAAACGTTGACAACACACAAACACGAAAGAAAAAAAAAATAAAAATAAAAGACTAAGCTCGCGAGCTGCCCAGCAAGAAGGGTGCAAAAGAAAGATGTCAAAAATTGCACAGATTCGTAGTGGAAGACACGCGAGCGGGGGAGAGAGCGACGGATGGAAAGGGGAAGCAAAAAGGACCCCAATCGGAGAATCCTGAGTCAACCACAAAATCAGGATCAAAACAACAACAACAACAACAACAAAAAAGCCACCGCAAGATCTCACATCCACGTTTGGGAGTGAGAATGCCAAAGACGGGCGAGTTTGTCGAAGAGAACGACAAAGAAAGCCACAGCAAGCAAAAAGCGCTGTGAGACTTTGTGCGTAGTGGAATGCAAGTGAGCAAACTGCGCAGTCGTGCGGATCAGGTCGAAAGGCGAG